>NC_080163.1:133943600-134243600 GCF_950295315.1 Erinaceus europaeus
AAAACTGTCCCAATTGATGGACATTTGCCTCATTTGCCACTGTTTAGCTGGATGGGGTTTGCTTTACTGTTCAAATCTGGAGGGTGGGAGCTTGTAGCTTAAAGTTCATTTCTGTTAAATTTGGAAAATATAATCACATTCAGGGAAGACCTAGCCATTCAGTATCAGAAATAAAGGTCCTCTTATGATATAGCAGCTTTTAATACATATCTTATAGGGTATAAGGGAAACTCACACTGATAAACTACAGACAGGATATCAATTTAATGAGTTATGCTGTTTTTGTCTTTCTTAAAGATCTTTTTATTTTCAAAGTGCAATATGAGACAATGTGACACAGTCGTTGACCACTTTTCATTAAATGGCAACCATGTAACCCTTTCATTTAAATTGTGCTCTTATGTATATTCCATTTCATTGTAACATTAACAGTTCTATATATCATTCACATTGGCCCATTTCTTCCATAGTTACTCTTATTAATGTGGGGTCAAACTGCACTGTGGGAGTTTAGCTTTCCTGTGCCAGGATAGGTTGGATAGAGAGAGCCAGGGGCTGACTTTGTCAGTGGTGAGACACTGAAGTACTGAAAGGCCAGCAAAGGGTCTTCTCTTCCCATACTACAGAGTTCCCCAGTAATTCAGTGCTTACTAACAGTCACAAACTCTGTGACCTTGCTTAATTACTTATTTAGCAAATGTGGCAGAGTTGGGTTTGCTGTTCACAAAGCCCAGATCCTTCCTTTCCTGTGCAGACAACTAGACCACATTTCTCAGGCACACTAGCCATTTACAAATAGCTAATGGAATGTGAACAAGAGTGATACTTGATATCTACAGTGCCACCTGCCATAAAAATCTCTCCTGTGCATCTACTCATGCTTTTTTCCTTCTGGCAGTGTGGCAGGTGTGAGACTGCCATGCTGAGGAGCACACATTAGGTGGGGGCAGAGCCGTAAGAAGGAAAGAGGCTGGTACCCAAGTCTACTGAGGAGAGCCATCTGTGGGTTAGCAACCATGTTTAGGACTATAAGAAGGAAACAAAGCAGGCCTCATGTTGGAGATAAGACTTAAGGAAATGTTATGAAATTCAGCATTACCTTTACTAGTAAAGCTTGTCTAAACCCCAGCTTTCTCAGGTTTAAAATGGTAATAGTCAGTATGCCTCCTCCATGGGATATGCATTTGCTCAAAATATTAATACATTAACAACAAAGTTGTTGATTATATTAATGAGCATATTTCTCATATTCTTCATTCATAAAATGGTTACACTAGGGATGGGGAAGTAGCATAATGTTTATACGAAAGACTTTCATGCCTGAGGATCTGAGGTCCCAGGTTCAATCTCCAGTACCAACATAAGCCAGAGCTGAACAGTGCTCTGATGGGTCAGCCTATGTATGTATGTGTGTATGTATCACCTATCTATTTATATTTCTCTCATTAGATAATCAATATTAAAAATGGTTACACTAAAATCTACCTTTGACAGCTTTGTAGGGATTAGATACATACACATTAAAGCATTAAACCTGAAACCTATCTGCCACCTACTAAATAACTGATTCCATTACTATGTCTAAAGAAATATAATTATTTCCAATCTATGCTTCTGTCTAAAATAAGGTTTCAATTGTTATAGTTTATCTCGAGAGATTTATGTCTACATCTTGTAAAGGAATCACTGTATTTTATTTTTTAATTATTTTTCTTTGATATCTAAAGATTTATTGTCAGTTGATTTTGTCCCCATTATTGGTTCCTTCATATTCCATATATAAATGAGATCCCCAGACAGTTGTCCTCCTTTTGTCTTATTTTGCTTAGCATGAGCCCTTCCATTCTACTCATGTTAAAGCAAAGAGCAAAATTTAAACTGTTCTCATAACTGGATTCATTTTCTATTTAATTTGAAAGACAAAGCAATGATGTCTCTTACAGAAACCACAGTAATTGGTTTTTAAATTATGGATTGGAGACAAGTACATTCAAAGAAAATTCTGTGAAAACAGCTATCCTCATAAGGATATTCTAGAAAATGTAAAAGGTTCACTACCCTCTGGTTTATAGAATTTATGTTTTCAGAGAACAAGTATTAAACAGATGGGGAGATGTATTTATGGCTTTCCCCTTTGCAATCTTTAAAATTATGAAGATATGGCCAATTAAATTATAGTACTTATGCTTTTTAGCTTTTAATAAAGTGAGAGGGGGCTGATCAGGATAGAAAAATATTTGCTCCTTTTAACAAGGGTAGGAGAAAAAGAAGAGCCAGATAAATATGGATAAGTAGAAGAACTTAATGTTAAATAGTTGTGATTGTACAAACTCTACCTCTCTATTCTTTGTATTTAGTCTGGTTTTCCCAGCCCAAATAAACACACACACACACACACACACACACACACACCAGTTCATTACTACTTAAGTTTTAATGAGCAATTCTTACCTCATAACAGTGGAAAGAACCAATAAAAACTTTCCCAATATCCAGCAATTCAAAATTGAACTGAATCTTTGGTCCCATTCCTTCTCCTTTGATTCGGAGGGGTAGACGGGACTCTCGGCCTAAAAAAAAAAAAAAAAAAAAAAATCAAACTTTATTACCCTGATAATGCTTTATTAGTTCTGAATACTTAGAACATGTTACCTATGTAAGCAATCAAATTAACTGTACAAAGTCTCTACACAGGACAGAGGAAGCTGCAATTTGTGCTGAAGATTTGGCTTATCTAGGAAACAGAAATTTTAATTTCTGCTAGTGTCTTATCTTCAGGGAACAGCTTACTTAGCAACTTAGGTTGATATTTTAGAAGAAAAAACAAGCAAAACAAAACAAAAAAGCAAAAAGAAATGTTAACCCAGTCTCTCCAGTGTTCTTAAGTTTTATTTTTTTAAGGAAAACAATTGTTTTAAGTCATCACAGGGCTCCAAGGAACACTGTTGTCACTGATCCTCCCCAGGTTTAGAAAGGCCCAGAAAAAGCAGGGATCTGAATCTAACCTGATCATCAAAGAAGCTTTTTTTTTTTTTTGAGAGGTAATGAAATTCAACAAACAGCAGTCACTATTACATGACCAAAGTGGACCCAGTGTAGAGAACACGTATTTAAAATACTGACTAGTTTTTCTTCCTTTTTCTTTTTAAATGGATATATGTCTACATGATCACCATAGAGATATTATAGAGGACATAGAAATTCTCTCATAGAGCAGTCTGGAGAACTCTCACATGGCTAGAAATGGACCTACATACATTATGACCCAGCAATTCCTCTCCTGGGGATATATACTAAGAGTCAAACACACCCATCCAAAAAGATTATGCAAAGATTATGCGTACATAGGCCCTGGGTCAGACTGATGTCTTAAACAGTTAACTGCGTTTATATATCTCCAAGTTTGGGAGCTACTCTACTCTTTGCCCTAGTACAGTTTTCTATTCCTACCCTTAACTCTGACTTTATCTTCCCAGACAATATTTTTAGTCTACCTCCATGTTAGCTATCAAGCTCCAGCAAAAATTACTCAAGTCACAGGCCCTTACGAACATACCTAAAATAGACTAATCACTGTTAGCATTTTGTTGCTTATCCTCTTATACTGTATCACATTAAGAACTATCAATGTGAAATTAATGGATATGTTATATATTATTTCATAACCTTTTTTTTCACCTACCAATTTGGATCATTTTTACAGACTGTCACATAGGTAAATTATATATTTTAACTAATCTTTTTTGTTGGGCATATGTTGTTTTTTTACATTTCACTAAAATAAGTCATATCCAGTGAACATCCTGGACATGTATATGATGTGTAGTTTTCCTATATGTCATTCTGTTCTTTCTTGCCTTTTTGTTTCTGTTGAGAAGTCAGTTCATATTCTTATTGCTCACTTGAAATAGCATGTCTTTTCCTCTGGCTGCTTTGACAATTGCTTCTTGCCCATGGTTTGTAGCAGTTTTACTATCAAGTGTTCAGGTGTAGTTGCATTTGCTCTTCTTGGGGTTTATAGCAATATTTGAATTTACATGGGAATTCTTCTCATTGGTTTTTGGAAGATTTTTCAGCTATTGAGTCTTCAAATATTGCTTATGCTTCATTTTCTTGCTTCTTCTAAATAAATTGTCAAGTAGCTAGTTTGGTCTGACTATTTGCTATCTTTCATTTGACACTATAAACTTTTCTACATTTTTATCTCTACAGACTTAAATGTTGATATTATATTTTGATATACCTAATCTCCAGTTTATAAAATCTTATCTCTAACTTTAACTATTATTTTACTAAAATATCATTTAAGTTCTCAATTTATCATTATAACTTTTTTGTTCTAGAATTCCTTAGCTTTTTTTTTCATAATTTCCAAGGCTTCTGCCCAATCTTGCCTTAAGTAAGAATATTAAAAAAATTGTCAGATAATTCTATTTTCTGGCTCCCTGTGGAGTTAATCTTGGTGTTCTATCAGATTTTATGACCTTCTCAAATGCTTGGTTTCCAGTTTCGTTCTGGTGCAAAGGGGACATTTGCATTTGCAGGTAACCTAACCTAAGAATGCTCAGCTAAGATTTGGAGAGAGAATTAATCCTAAAGTAAGTTATTTGAGTGACTGTTGTCTCAATTTTCCCAAGAAAAGTGTGCAGCTAATACTATCATAAGTATAAATGTCAGAAGCGGATTTCTCATACATAAAACAAAATATTTTAGAGCATTAGGCATAAATTGTCTCCTATGACCCTTGTAGAGAAATACCTTAATCAAACTGATAACTGAAAAATGATTCAAAACTGAGTTTTTGTTCTTATGAAGACTGGTCTACTTCCAGTTTTCACTTCACTTGACTTCATTCTCACTCTGGGGGATTACTAAAGTTTTTCTTTTCTTGAGTATCCCATGAACTACTATGCATTCTTCCTTAACCTTATATGGGTTTTCAGTTTTTCTACAGTATCTACCTAAATGGGAATGTTTATAGGAATAAAAAGGCTCCCAGAGTCTGTCTTGCTTCCCATCTTAGGCAGTGGCTTCACAATTCTCCACTATGTGGTATTTATCTTTTGCCATTAAAAATAGCTTTAAAAGTATTTTTGCCTTGCTTTTCTAGTTATTCTTAGAAGGAGAGACTATTCAATCCAAATCAGCTAGCCTACCATTATAGGAAATAGAATTGACAGTGTAGAAGGGTTGTAAAAGGGTATACATTTGATATTTTGAAATCTATTTTCATATTGCCCTCTAGAATGACTAATATAGTTTGTACACTATCACCAGCAGTATTTAATATCTCTGTATATACTCCCCGAGATAGAAGAATTATTAGCACTTTTGAAAATCTTGGACAGCATTATATGCCTTCCTCAAATTTATACCATTTAAATTTCAAGTTTTTTGATATATTTTCTGTGGGTGTAACATTTAAATATTCAAAAATGCTTTAAATATATTTTTAGGTATAACATTTTGTATTGCATACATGGGCCCCAGATCAAATCAATGGGGTTTACAGTTAACAATACTTATATACTTTTACCATATTTGGGAGCTACTCTCTTCTCTGGTCCAGCTTTCTAGTCCTTTTTCCAACTATGACACCATCTCCCCAGACAATAACCTGGGTCCACCTGCATATTAGACATCAGGCACAGATGAAAAACTAGTAAGTCATAGGCTCCTTGGAATATACCTAAAATAGACCTAGCTTTTTCCAAAACAGACACCTCAAATTTTCATCTGCAATATTCTTGCCTTTAGGTTCATGATTAGTCAACAATTTGCTCTGCTTTCTATCTTAACTCTTTTTCAGCCACCATGTTCCAGATGCTACTATGATGCCAACCTGACTTCCCTAGGCAGATAACCCTACCATGTGTCTTAGAGTCATGCCTCCTCAGATCCCTGCCTGACTAGGGAAGGAGAGAGACAAACTGAGAATATGGGTTGACCTGCCAATGCCCATGTCCAATGGAGAAGTAATTACAGAAGCCAGACCTTCCACTTTCTTCACCCCACAATGATCCTGGGTCTATACTCTCAGAGGGATAAAGAATAAGGAAGCTATCAAGGGAGGGAATTGGATATGGAGTTCTGGTGGCAGGCAGTGTGTGGAAATGTACCCCTCTTATCCTATAGTTTTGTCAATATTTCCATTCTATAAATAAAAAATAAAAAAATATCTTGACTACTCAAGCCATATTTCTAATTTATTATCATTATTATAATGTCTTATGATTAAAAAATATATTTGATTTTAGCAGGGGGTGGAGCCAAGATGATGACTGGGAAGCAGCTACTGGCTTGAGCTCCAACAACATCTGCTGGAAATGGTAGGATTTTTTGCCTTCAGCAGGACAGTGAATAAGGGGTCCTAGCTGTGACACCAAGGAGGTGACTATAGCTCAGTGTGGGTTAGAAAATAGAGAAAAAAGAAAGGAAAAATTTTTTATTATGAGGTGCACTTCTGCCCCCCCATAACCAGACCCTGGAGGCCAGAGAGCTGCTCCTAGCAGGCTCCCCTGCTGAGCTTCTTTCTTTACCAAGATTCCTGGCTCACCAGGGGTGTCATTTCAATCCTGTTCCATTCTGAAACCCTTGGCCCTTTTTCTTTCTGTCTAAGTGGTCAATTGGAGCTACAAATACCTGACCAAACAGAGCCTCACTCTGCCAGGGAAAGACTGACCTGAGGTGTTTTTTTCTTTGTTTTTCTTTTTTTTTATTTGTTTGTTTTATTTTCTTAACAATCAGCTGAGCCATCCAAGCTGAAGACAGGACAGGTTTTTTACTCTGTTCTATTTTATTATTAATATTATATACATGCATATCCCTTTCCCCTCCTCCTTCAGGTTGACCAGAATTAACTCTTAGTGTATTTTCTATTGCTAGGCGACTGGGTGTCTTATCCATTGTGAGAGGAACTTGTTTAACTCTTCCTACCTCTGCTACCCACTCTTCCCTTCCTCCCTCCTCCTAGCTAATTGAGAAAAATAATAATAAATAAATAAAATAAATAAATAAAAAACTCTTTCCTTTCACTGCTTTTTTATTACTGTTCTTTTTCTTCTTTTTTTTCTCTCTCATGTTTTTTTCTTTTTCTCATTCTTGTCTTCCTTTCTTTCTTCTTCCTTCTTCAGCTTTCTGAATTCACTAATACTCCTTTGTGAATTATTTTGGGGAAGAAATCTGAGACAGAGTGGACTCTGTGTGTATCTCTGCTGTACTTCCCTTTCTCCTCATGCTACACCTAGAATATACAGTGGATAGTAGATTTGCATAATTGTCTATTCTTGCTATCCCTTTTTTCCTTTCTCTTTCTTCTTCAATTGGATTTGGTTGATATTTTTTCTCAGACTGGAGACATTGTTTGGCTAACTGGTATTGGTTAAACTGCTTCAATCCTTGCTTCAGTTGCTATTGTAATTTCTGAGTTTGGTGATAGCATTTGTCATAAAGATATTTAGTATAGCATGGCTTGTATTCAAAACACAACAACTGAGGAACAACAGAACATAAAAATAAAGAACACATTAATAAAAATAATGGTTAGATCAAGAGCCAATAAAACTGCTACTACAATGAATGAAGACATGAGCCCAGAAGAAACCACAAATCAGCCAGAAGTAACCATAGATAAGGAAAGTATGCAAGCAATAATAAACTTATTAATCATAGAAATGAAAAAAACTTTGGAGGAAAGGGATGGCAGTATTAGGGAAACAACAGATGAGATCCTCAAGGAAAATACTAATTACCTTGAGGCAATTAGAGAACTGAAAGCTGAAATAGCTGAAATGAAGCAAGCAGCTGAGGGAAGGGAAAGCAGACTAACAGAAGCAGAAAACAGAATTAGCCAGACAGAAGATGAGCTAGAGAAAACTAAGAAAGAGGTGAAATAGCTCAAAAAGAGCTTGAGAGACACGGAAAACAAAGCAGAGACATATGGGATGATCTAAAAAGAAGTAACATTCATATAACTGGCCTGCCAGAGGAAGAAAGAGAGGAATGGGAAGGAAACACTCTAGAGGAAATTATAGAAGAAAACTTCCCAAACCTGAACAACTAAAAGGACATTAAGATTCAAGAGGCCCAGAGAGTCCCAAACAGAATCAACCCTGGCCTGAAGACACTAAGACACATCATAGTCACAATGAAAAGAAGTAAAAATAAAGAAAGGATCCTAAAGGCTGCAAGAGAGAAACAAAAAGTCAAATAAAGGAGAAAACCCATAAGACTATCAGCAGACTTCTCCACTCAAACTCTAAAAGCCAGAAGAGAATGGCAAGATATCTATCGAGCCCTGATGAATAAGGGTTTCAACCAAGGATAATATATCCTGCTAGACTTTCATTCACACCAGATGGAGGGATCAAAACTTTCTTAGACAAACAACAGTTAAAGGAGGCAACCATCACCAAACTGGCCCTGAAAGAGGTTCTAAAAGACCTCTTATAAACAAGAACATACCTATAATACTTGCAATATATCAGAGCAAATAAAAATCTGTTGAACAATGGCACTACAATACGTTAAATCCATAATATCAATAAATGTCAATGGCTTAAACTCACCCATCAAAAGGCACAGAGTTGGGGGATGGATCAGAAAACATAACCCAACCATATGTTGCTTGCAAGAATCCCATCTGACACAACAAGATAAACATGGACTTAAAGTGAAAGGATGGAAAACTATCATACAGGCTAATGGACTACAAAAAAAGGCAGGAACAGCCATTCTCATCTCTGACACAATAGATTTTAAAGTAAATAAAGTAATAAAAGATAGGCAAGGACATTACATAATGATTAGAGGATCAATTAGCCAAGAAAACGTAACAATTATTAACATTTATGCACCCAATGAGGGACCATCTAAATACGTCAAGCACCTACTGAAAGAATTTCAAAAATACATCAATAGTAATACAATAATATTGGGAGACTTTAACACCCCACTCTCACACTTAGATCAACAAAGCAGAGAACCAACAAAGAAACAAGAGAATTAAATGAAGAGATGGTCAGACTAGACCTCCTGGACATTTTCAGAGTTCTTCACCCCAAAAAACTGGAATACACATTCTTCTCAAATCCACACAACACATACTCAAGGATAGACCACATGTTAGGCCACAAAGAAAGTATCAATAAATTCAAGGGCATTGAAATCACCCCAAGTATCTTCTCAGACCACAGTGGAGTAAAGCTAACATTTAACAACCGACAGAAAATTTATATTAAAAGACACAGAATTTGGAAACTAAACAACATACTGCTTAAGAACCACTGGGTCAGAGAGTCATTCAAGCAAGAAATTCAAATGTTCCTGGAAACTAATGAAAATGAAGACACAACCTATCAAAATATTTGGGACACAGCTAAAACAGTATTGAGAGGGAAACTCATAGCCATACAATCACATATTAAACAACAAGAAAAAGCTTAAATAAACGACCTTACTGCACACCTCAAGGACTTAGAGGGAGAGGAACAAAGGATCCCTAAAGCAACCAGAAGGACAGAAATCACTAAAATTAGAGCAGAAATAAACAACATCGAAAATAAGAGAACCATACAAAAGATCAATGAATCCAAATGTTGGTTCTTTGAAAGATTAAACAAAATTGAGAAACCCATAGCCAGACTCACTAAACAAAAAAGGGAGAAGACTCAAATCAATAGAATTGTAAATGATAGAGGAGCTATTACAACTGACACCACAGAAATCCAGAAAACCATGCAAAACTTCTATGAAGAACTATATGCCGCCAAGCTAGAAAATCTGGAAGAAATGGAAGAATTCCTAGAAACATATGCCCTTCCAAAACTGAACCAAGAATAACAACAAATCTAAACGCACCAATCACAGACAAAGAAATCTAAACCATTATTAAGAATCTCCCCCACAACAAAAATCCTGGACCAAGGGAGTTGGGCTGTAGTGCAGCGGGCTAAGCACAGGTGGCACAAAGCACAAGGACCGGCATAAGGATCCCGGTTCGAACCCCGGCTCCCCACCTGCAGGGGAGTTGCTTCACAGGCGGTGAAGCAGGTCTGCAGGTGTCTATCTTTCTCTCCTCCTCTCTGTCTTCCCCTCCCTCTTTCCATTTCTCTCTGTTCTATCCAACAACAACAACAACAATAATAACTACAACAATAAAACAAAAAGGGCAACAAAAGGGAATAAATAAATAAAATTAAATTAAAAAATCCTGGACCAGATGGCTTCACAAATGAATTCTACAAAATCTTCAGGAAACAGACCCCCATACTTCTAAAGCTTTTCCATAAGATTGAAGAAACAGGAACACTCCCTTACACCTTCTATGAAGCCAACATCACCCTGATACCAAAAGCAGATAGGGACACAACAAAAAAGGAAAACTACAGACCAATATCTCTGATGAACATAGATGCCAAAATATTAAACAAGATCTTGGCCAACAGGATACAGCAACATATCAAAAAAATTGTTCATCACGACCAAGTGGGATGTATCCCAGGAATGCAAGGTGGTTCAACATCTGTAAGTCAATCAATGTCATTCACCACATCAATAAAAGCAAAGCCAAAAACAACATGATTATCTCAATAGATGCAGAGAAAGCCTTTGACAAAATCCAACACCCATTCATGCTCAAAACTCTACAAAAAATGGGAATAGATGGGAAATTCCTCAAGATAGTGGAATCCATATATAGCAAACCTACAGCCAACATCATACTCAATGGACAGAAGCTGAAAGCATTCCCCCTCAGATAGGGGACTAGACAGGGCTGTCCACTGTCACCGTTACTCTTCAAAATAGTAGTGGAAGTTCTTGCCATAGCAATCAGGCAAGAGAAAGAAATCAAAGGAATACAGATTGGAAGGGAGAAAGCCAAGCTCTCACTATTTGCAGATGATATGATAGTATACATAGAAAAACCTAAAGAATCCAGCAGAAAACTACTGGAAGTTATTAGGCAATATAGCAAGGTATCAGGCTACAAAATCAATGTACAAAAATCAGTGGCATTTCTTTATGCAAACACTAAATCTGAAGAAGACATCCAGAAATCACTCTCATTCACTGTTTCAGCAAAATTAATCAAATACCTAGGAATAAAGTTGACCAAGAAGTGAAAGACTTGTATACTGAAAACTATGAGTCGCTACTCAAGGAAATAGAAACTGATACCAAGAAATGGAAAGACATCCCATGCTCATGGATTGGAAGAATAAATATCATCAAAATGAATATTCTCCCCAGAGTCATATACAAATTTAATGCAATAACCATCGAAGTTCCACCAAGCTTCTTTAAGAGAATAGAACAAAAAAATACAATCATTTATCTGGAACCAGAAAACACCTAGAATTGCCAAAACTGTCTTGAGGAAAAGAAACAGAAATGGAGGCATCACACTCCCAGATCTCAAATTATATTATAAGACCATCATCATCAAAACAGCCTGGTACTGAAACAAAAATAGGCACACAGACCAGTGGAACAGAATTGAAAGCCCAGATCTAAACCCCCATACCTATGGACATCTAATCTTTGATAAGGGTGCCCAAAGTATTAAATGGAAGAAGAAGACTCTCTTCAATAAATGGTGCTGGGAAAACTGGTTTGAAACATGCAGAAGAATGAAATTGAACCGCTTTATCTCACCAGAAACAAAAATAAACTCCAAATGGATCAAAGACCTGGATGTTAGACCAGAAACAATCAAATACTTAGAGGAAAACATTGGTAAAGCACTTTCCCACCTAAACCTCAAGGACATCTTTGATGAATCAAACCCAATTGCAAGGAAGACTAAAGTAACAACAAACTAATGGGACTACATCAAATTGAAAAGCTTCTGCACATCCAAAGAAACTATTAAACAAATAAAGAAACCCCTCAAAGAATGGGAGAAGATCTTTACATGCCATACATCAGACAAGAGACTAATCACCAAAATATACAAAGAGCTCAGCAAACTTAGCACCAAAAAAGCAAATGACCCCATTCAAAAATGGGAAGAGGTTATGAACAAAACATTTACTTCAGAGGAGATCCAAAAGTCTAACAAACATATGAAAAACTGCTCCAAGTCGCTGATTGTCAGAGAAATGCAAATAAAGACAATATTGAGATAACACCTCACTCCTGTGAGAATGGCATATGTCAAAAAGGGCAGCAGCAACAAATGCTGGAGAGGCTGTGGGGACAGAGGAACCCTTTTTCACTGCTCTTAGGAATGTAAATTGGTCCAGCCTTTGTGGAGAGCAGTCTGGAGAACTCTCACAAGGCTAGACATGGACCTTCTATATGACCCAGTAATTCCTCTCCTGGGGATATACCCCAAGGATTCCATAATGCCCAATCAAAAAGATATATGTGTACTCCTATGTTCATAGCAGCACAATTCATAACAGCTAAAACCTGGAAGCCACCCGGGTGCCCAACAACAGATGAGTGGCTGAGAAAGCTGTGGTATATATACACAATGGAATACTATGCAGCTGTTAAGAACAATGAACCCACCTTCTCTGACCCATCTTGGACAGAGCTAGAAGGAATTATGTTAAGTGAGCTAAGTCAGAAAGATAAAGATGAGTATGGGATGATCCTACTCATCAACAGAAGTTAAGAAAGAAGATCAGAAAGGGAAACTAAAAGCAGGATCTGACCAAATTGAAAGTAGGGCACCAAAGTCAAAACCCTGTGGTGAGGGGAAGGATGGACATGTGGGTTCCTGGGCCAGGTGGGGAGTGGGGGTGGGTGGGTGGGATGGGATACAGTCTTTTGGTGGTGGGAATGGTGTTTATGTACACTCCTAGTAAAGTGTAGTCATATAAATCACTATTTAATTAATATGAGGGGGAAAATTGATTGTATGTCTCGAACTTTTTAAAACAGACTGAATCTTTTTAATACATAGGCTGAGTCTTTGATATGCGGACTCTCTCAAAAGCCTAGACCAGGTAGATCAGAAGCAACCGGTGGCATAGCTGTATACAAGATACTGGGTATTATACAGCAAACCCTAACAAAAGGACTTTTCAAAGTTAACCCAATTACCAAATAATGTGATGATAACAATAACTATCCATTGTCTTCTTGAACCCTACGACAGCAGGAACCTTACATTTCCACTATAGAGCCTATATTTCCCCCAGTCTTGGAACCTTAGGGTAGGGCCCACTTTCCTGCATGCTTCTCCCAATCCATATCAAATAATATTGCATCTGCCAGTCGCAACCTAATCAATGCAATGAGTGCCTCAACATGCTTCAGCTCAGACTGTGTCCAGAGACTTCAGGTGTGGAATGACAACCCTTCAGCTTCATTACTCGGGAGAGACCTTTCCTTTCATAGTATTCTCTAATTCCATCCCAGGTGATTCACTTCCTAACAAAGTCCCAAAACCTAGATAGACCAGGTTCCAGGAGATGGATCATATGTTCACACGTATCCACAAACTAGGGCAAAATATATACCTGAAAGCAGAAGTACACTAGAGTTTGCAGTGAGTACCCCCCAACACTTCTTATCCACTATTCCAACCTTTGGGTCCATGATTCTTCAACAATTTGTTTGGCTTTGTATGTTAACTCTCTTTTCAGCCACCAGGTTCCAGATGCCATCAGGATGCCAGCCAGGCTTCCCTGGACTGAATACCCCACCAATGTGTCCTGGAGCTCAGCTTCCCCAGAGATACATCCTACTAGGGAAAGAGAGAGGCAGACTGGGAGTATGAATCAACCAGTCAATGCCCATGTTCAGCGGGGAAGCAATTACAGAAGCCAGACCTTCCACCTTCTGCAACCCACAAGGACCCTGAGTCCAGGCTCCCAGAAGGATAGAGAATGGGAAAGCTATCAGGGGAGGGGATGGGATATGGAGATTAGGTGGCGGGAATTTTGTGGAGTTGTACCCCTCCTATCCTACGGTTTTGTTAATGTCTCCTTTCTTAAATTAAAAAAAAAAAAAAGAATGATTTTAGCAATATTTGGGATACTGGTTTTATCTAAGAGGTTTCTCCAGTTCACCTGATGCCTGGAAAAGAAGTTCATTTAATAAGTAGATGTTAATGGAAATAGTATATGCAAAGTCAATATTCTTTGTAAAATTTTCAGAGTTCAGATAGGCAGGCATTCTCCATTAGTTTAGAGTTCTGATCTACTGGCAATGAATGTAAAGTATTTTGATAGAGTTCCAACTTTTAGAATGGCAAAGGAAGAGAATTGCAAAAAATATTGTGGAGTAAACTACAAAACTATTTATAACTGTCAGACTTAGTGCATTCCCCATCTGTTACCTTGACTGCTTTCCTTAAGACAGAGAGAGAGAGAGAAAGAGAGAGAGAGAGAGAGAGAGAGAGATTAAGAACATGTTGTAATAAAATAGTGAGTCACTGCTTTTTTGGGAAGGTTATTAGTTCAAGGGAGTGTTTTATTTATAGCTAGACATCTCCCTCATCCCAAAGTTGGAAAAAACTAATCTAAATCTTAGGTTTACATTTTACTACCTTTCCACAAGATATTCCAATCAGGACTTTTTCTAGTCTTGGTAAATGACAGCATGAGGGAAATCACAAAGAACTAATAAGCTCTAAGGGCAAATCCTTTATCAAAAGAGCAAGATATTGAAAAAAAACTTAAATAAAGCAGTTTCTTTATTATTTAAGTTTCTTTATTTATTTATGATGAGTGTTTTGGTTTCAAACATGAAAAAGCTGAAATGGAGCCAGGCAGTGGTGGTGTACCTGATTAAATGCACACATTATATGTGCAAGGACCCAGGTTAAAGCCCCTGGTCCTCATCTGCATGGGACAAGCTTCACAAATGCAAAACAAGGAAGAGAGATTTATAAAGATTTATAAAGCAAGGGAAATCAGTGAGGAACTTCTCATAGAAACCCATCCACACAAAATGATACACACAAACAAATGGGTAAAGAATCAGCAGTTTAAAACAATCTCAAAACCCAGAATGGATATAAGTAAACCATATAATATTTATGTGATTTAGCATTCTCTCTTAAATCTATTCTTTTTTATTTTTTATTTTTATTTATTTTCCCTTTTGCTTTGTTTATTATTGTTGTTGTTGTTATTGATGTTGTTATTGTTAGATAAAGACAGAGAGAAATGGAGAGAGGAGGGGGAGAGAAAGATAGACACCTGCATACCTGCTTCACCACCTGTGAAAAGACTCCCCTGCAGGTGGGGACACGGGGGGCTCAAATTGAGATCCTTACGCCGGTCCTTTTGCTTTGCACCATGTGCACTTAACCCGCTATGCTACCGCCCGACTCCCTTAAACCTATTCTTCAATTCATTTAGGATAAAAAGTAATAGTCCTAAATTGTGCTAACATTTCTAGTGCAGGGAGTCGGGCTGTAGTGCAGCGGATTAAGGGCAGGTGGCGCAATGCACAAGGACCTGCGTAAACATCCCGGTTTGAGTCCTTGACTCCCTACCTGCAGGGGAATCACTTCACAGGCAGTGAAGCAGGTAGCAGGTATACAGGTGTCTATATTTCTCTCTCCCTCTCTGTCTTCCCCTCCTCTCTCCATTTCTCTCTGTCCTATCCAACAACGACGACAACAATAACTAAAAAAAAAAAAAGTTTCTAGTGTAATGGACGTCTAATTTTTTTAGTTAATTTTTTGATATTTATTTATTTATTTCCTTTTGCCCTTGTTTTATTGTTGTTATTATTGATGTCATTGTTGTTGGACAAGACCGAGAGAAATGAAGAAAGGAGGGGAGGATAAAGAGGGGGACAGAAAGACACCTGCATACCTGCTTCACCACCTGTGAAGTGACTCCCCTGCAGGTGGGGAGCCAGGGGCTCGAACCAGGATCCTTACGCAGGTCCTTGTACTTTGTGCCACGTGTGCTTAACCTGCTGCACTACCGCCAGACTCCCTGGAAATCTAATTTTTGATAAGATGGCCCAAACTACTAAATGGAGAAAGGAGGGTCTCTTCAATAAATGCTGCTGGGAAAATTGGATTGAAATGTGCAGAAGAATGAAAATGAACCCCCATATCCCACCAGAAACAAAGGTAAACTCCAAATGGATCAAGGACCTGAATATTAGAGCAGAAACTATCAAATAATTAGAGGAAAATATTGATGGAATTCTTTCTCATCTAAATCTCAAGGGCATGACACAGACCCAATTGCAAGGAAGATTAAAACAAAAATAAACCAATGGGACTACATCAAATTGAAAAGCTACTGCACAGCAAAAGAACAATCACCCAAACAAAGAGACTCCTCTCAGAGTGGGAAAAGATCTTTACAGGCCATACATCAGAAAAGAGGCTAATAACCAAAATATATAAAGAGTTCACTAAACTTAGCAACAAAAATGCAAATTACCCAACTTAAAAGTGGGGAGAGAATATGAACAGAATATTCATTACAGAAGAGATACAAAAGGCCAAGAGACATATGAAAAATTATTCCAAATCAGAGGCTATCAGAGAAATTCAAATAAAGACAACAATGTGATACCACCTCACCACTGTGAAAATGTCATACATCAGAAATGACAGCAACAACAAATGCTGAAGAGGTTGGGGTGACAAAGGAACCCTCATGCACTGATGGTGGGAATATAAATTGGTCCAACCCCTGTGGAGAGCAGTTTGGAGAACCCTCACAAGGCTAGAAATAGACCTTCCTTATGACCCATTAATTCTTCTCCTAGAGATATATCCTAAGGAGTCAAACACACCTATCCAAAAAGATAGGTGTATGTCTATATGTTCACAGGAGCACAATTCATAATTGCCCAAACCTGGAAACAACCCAGGTGTCCAGCAACAGGTGAGTGGCTGAGAAAATTGTGGCATATATACACAATGGAATACGACTCAGCTATTAAGAATAATGAATCCACCTTCTTTGACCCATCTTGGATGGAGCTAGAAGGAATTATGTTAAGTGAGATGGGCCAGAAAGAAAAAGATGAATATGGGTTGATCCCACTGATAAACAGAAGTGAGAAAGAAGAACAGAAAGGGAAATGTAAAGCAGAATTTGACTGAGTTTGGAGTATTGCACAAAGTAAAAAACTCTAGGGAGGAGAGGGGAAAATGAGCTATACTTCAGTGTTTATTTGTTATCAAATAAAACTTATGAGTTGGGAGTCGGGCGGTAGCACAGCGGGTTAAGCACACGTGGCACAAAGTGCAAGGACCAGCATAAGGATCCCGGTTCGAGCAACCGGCTCCCCACCTGCAGGGGGTTCACTTTACAGGCGGTGAAGCAGGTCTGCAGGTGTCTCTCTTTTTCTCCCCCTCTCTGTCTTCCCCTCTCTCTTCCTCTCTCTCCATTTCTCTCTGTCCTATCTAACAATGACAACATCAACAACAACAAATCAACAAGGGCAACAAAAGGGAAAAATAAATATTTTTTAAAAATTTATGAGTGAATAAGGAAAAAATTTTCTAGGGTATTCCTTTTATCATGTACAGAGTGAAAAAGGATGAAGAGATTTCATTGCAATTGAGTCTTTAACTGAAGTGGGTAGATAAGAAACCATCTCCACCATGCTGCTTTTCTGTAGTCAACTCTAAATCACCCATTAATGATATTATCCAGTAATACATTTATGTTTAAATCAGAAACTGTGGCTGCCTTTGAAGATCCCATATGGTGATCCAAGTCAAGTATGTGTAGTTTCCCTTTGAGTAATATTTTTAAAGGTCATATTCATGATTAAATTAGGAATTTACATATTTCACTGGAAAATCAAGATAAATAAAAGATAGGTTTTAAGATCTAGATCAAAATATTAGGAAGCCTTCATAAACTTAGCATACAAGTTTAACTATTTCTAAGTAGACTTTTTAAAAAAGATTTTATTTATTTATGAGATGGGAAGAGAGAGAGAAGGAATCTGACATCACTCTGGTACATGTGCTGCTGGGGACTGAACTTGGGACCTCATGTTTGAAAGTCCAATGCTTTATCCACTGTGCCATCCCTCAGACCATCTAAGTAAACTTTTCAATGAAGAAAATTTCAGTTTGAGAATAATGGGAAAGAGTTTAATGGTGTTATATTTGCCAGACTGTACTTTAAGCAGGCCACTCCCTCAATGACCCCCCACTACATTGAGGATGCCAGTACTTAAGGGCAGCCCTCCACAATGGGATCCTACCTATCATTCCAACTTCCCACTTAATCTCATTCCCCACTTCTCTACTCTCAAGTCTCAATGTATCTGTCTCTTATGTTCATACTTGAGGACTTGGAAGTATTTACCAATTCAAATTCTTCCTATAATTTTTTTTTTTATATGGTGTTTCTTAATGTGTTTTCATAAAGTGTTTTCCTACTTGTCATGCCTGGTCACTAACCTTCCTTACTATGCTTGTTTTTTTTAACTTTAACTTTATTTATTTCAACTTGTTTTACTAAGGACAAAATTACTTAAAAGTTAACCAACTTGTCATATGTATACAATCAAACCATGTCTTTTTATTTTTTAGCTTGATTAAGAAATACTTCAAGGGTCACTATTTTGGGGGAGGCTTCCTTGAGTACCCAAGGCTGAGTTGTGTGTCTTCATATTATTCTATCATTCAATCACTCAGTGTATAAAGTGCAATGTCACTGTTGATTTATGTGTCAGTTTCTCCCACTCACTTGTATGCTCTTTGAAGGCAGAGACTATACTTTTCTACATCTTTGTTCTTGTGATACCTACATCAAAAAGCTTTTTAAAAAAGGTTACAGTTTCTTTTTTTTTATGGTAGCCACTACACTATTTGCCATGCTCCCACAGGTTGGTACTATGTATATAAACCACATCACTCCCCAGTGCTCTAGATGTGAATCTTTGCATAGTTATTTATTTGAATACAAATCATGCATGGAAGCTGAAGTTGCAAAGTGTCACAGGAAGAAACACAGCAAATTTAGCTGAAAATAAAGATTAAGCAGAAAATCTATTTAGAAAAACTAAAGGAAAATTTAATAAGATCTCACTGAGTTATGTGTTTAGTCCTAGAAGTGTTTGCCAGTAGTGTTCACCTTATAAGGGCATATACCCTTCCCTGTGAGTTGTCTCTTTGCCAGAGATGACTTGTTAAGAGTTGAGAACATTGAGTAACTGGAATCTCTCCATAGAGGCTAATTAATACATGTAAATTTTACACATGTACCAACAATTGTATTTAGTCTTTTTTTTTTTAATTTGGGTTAATGACTTACACTAAAGGCATGTGTTAATCAATAGGTGAGCCAGGGGCTCGAACCAGTATCCTTATGTTGGTCTTTGTGCTTTGCGCCATGTGCGCTTAACCTACTGTGCTACATCCTGACTCCCTATATTATTCTTTCTTTAAGCCCTTCCTGTCTTTCTTTTTCTGGAAATCCAGTAATGTGTATGTTACTTCTTTTGAGCTCATACCAGATATCTCTATTGTTTTCAGTCTCTCGATCTTTTTCTTAGTTCTCTTATTTCTTTTTTTTTATCATCTTATGTTTCATTTTATTAATTTTTTTTTATTTAAGAAAGGAGATATTAACAAAATCATAGGATGGGGGGTACAACTCCACACAATTCCCGCCACCCAATCTCTATATCCCGTCCCCTCCCAAACAGCTTTCCCATTCTCTATCCGTCTGGGAGCCTGGACTCAGGGTCCTTGTGGGTTGCAGAAGGTGGAAGGTCTGGCTTCTGTAATTGCTTCCCCGCTGAACATGGGCATTGACTGGTTGATCCATACTCCCAGTCAGCCTCTCTCTTTCCCTAGTAGGGTGGGTCTCTGGGGAAGCTGAGCTCCAGGACGCATTGGTGGAGTCTTCAGTCCAGGGAAACCTGGCCGGCATCCTGATGGCATCTGGAACCTGGTGGCTGAAAAGAGAGTTAACATACAAAGCCAAACAAATTGTTGAAGAATCATGGACCCAAAGGTTGGAATAGTGGATAAGAAGTGTTGGGGGGTACTCACTGCAAACTCTAGTGTACTACTGCTTTCAGGTATATATTTTGCCCTAGTTTATGGATACCTGTGAACATATGCTCTATCTCCTGGAACCTGGCCTATATGTAGGTTTTGGGACTTTGTTAGGAAGTGAACCACCTGGGATGGAATTAGAGAATACTATGAAAGGAAAGGTCTCACCCGAGTGATGAAGCTGAAGGGTTTGTCGTTCCACAGCTGAAGTCTCTGGACACAGTCTGAAGTGAAGCATGTTGGGGTGGCACTTGTTGTGTTGATTAGGTTGCAATCAGCGGATACAATATTATTTGATAAGAATTGGAAGAAGCATATGGGAAAGTGGGCCCTACCCTAGGGTCCCAGGACTGGGGGAAGTTTAGGCTCTATAGTGGAAATGTGAGGTTCCTGCTGTCTTAGGGTTCAAGAAGACAATGGATAGTTATTGTTAACATCACATTATTTGGTAATTGGGTTAACTTTGAAAAGTCCCTTTGTTAGACATACAATCAATTTTCCCCCCTCTCATATTAATAGTGATTTATATGACTACAATAGGTGTGTACTTAAACACCATTCCCACCACCAAAAGTTTCTTTTTTATTATAATTTTTATTTATAAAAAGGAAACACTAACAAAAACCATAAGATAAGAGGGGTACAACTCAACACGACTCCTACCACCAGAACTCCAGATCCTATCCCCTCCCCTGATAGCTTTCCTATTCTTTATCCCTCTGGGAGTATGGACCCAGAGTCAGTTATGGAGTACAGAAGGTGGAAGGTCTGGCTTCTGTAATTGCTTCCCCGCTGAACATGGGCATTGACAGGTCGATACATACTCCCAGTCTCTCTCTCTTAAAAAGGTTACAGTTTCAATGTGAGTTGAATGTCATGCATCATAAATGTCTCCTTCAAGACCAATGATACTGACCTTCCTTGCTACTTTTATCTCTTCTCACTGAAACACTATACAACAATGAAAATGTAATATAACTATCAGGAATATCATGGATGAAGCATGTAGATCAATTCCAATTAAGCACATTCTAAAACCATGCATTATTAGTTATTGGCTATAGACATATTTTCATATAAAAACAAGGAAAGTACCATAAAGGACAGACAAGGGATTGCTTTAGGGGGCAGTCAGGGAGCGGTATAGTTGGAAAGGAATACACGGCACCTTTCTGGAAACTAGAAACAACCTAATATTTATTTTGGTGGCAATTATATGTTTACCTTACTTTTGGCCTTAGAGGTAAGAAGTCCAAACTGGGCTAAGAAGACAGGGTTAATAGGGTTGTACTCCTTTCTGGGGGCACTGGGAAAACATACTTTCTTGTCTTTTTCAGTTTCTAGAGGTCTCCTCAATTCTTTTCCTTTCTTCTTCAAAGCTAGAAATGGCTGTTGTTGTTTTTTTCCATATCTCATCATTCTGATTATAAGATAGACAATTCTCCCCTCTGACATTTAAGGTTTATTGTGATCACATTAAGCTATTTACAGAAGCCAGGATAATGCCTCTACCCATATAAGTAACCTAAATTACATTTTTGGTTCAAATTCTCTAATATATTCACAGGCTTAGGTCCTAGACATCTTTAGGAAGTCATTATTGTGCCAATAGTAATATGTATTATACACTTTATGAATATATGTCCTATTTATTAGTGAAAAAGGTTTAGGATAATTTTAATATGTAAACAAAAATACTATATAAACTTGCCATGATTGTATAGGAAAATCATGTCATATAGAATAACATTTATTTAGTGTTATGTTTAACCTGCAAGAAATATTTTCAAAATATTATCACAAATAATGTGTAGTATATTTTATCACTTACATAAAAATATGTGAGGGAAAAGCATAACCACATGCATTTGTATATATGATCAAGGGATATAGGAAAGCAAAAGCAAAAATAAAATAAAAGGAGCTTTTCTAGCTGCCTAAGAAGTATTTCTTAGTGATATAAAACCAAGAGTTTTTTTAACCAACCCTTTGAAGATAATAGTCAGGAATCATCACCCATTCTTGAAAAGACACAGAGAATTGCATGAATTTACAGGGAAGATAATATGGAATTACTATGTAAACAAAGCCCTGGCAATAGTATCTTTTAAATAAACCACAAGCAAAATAAAGACGAATGTCATGTAGATGGAAAATTATAGTATTCATTTTACCCAGGATGTGACTCCTGTGGCAGAATTCAGAACTGCAAATCAAACAATAGCTAAATACACCAGTTATGTAATGTTTGGGAACCTCCTGGAGAGCAGCCAGCCTCCTGGAAGATGGCCAAGCAAGACATCCTGGGGGACCTTAGATAGGAGGGAGGACCCGCCACCTGTGGCAGAGGCAGGTCACTGGTAAATTCCCACCCTGAGTCTGAACACTGATGTACCAACAATTGCTCCAGGCCCTCTAAGAAGTCTGGGGATGTCATATTGATACTATTCTGAAGTATAGAACAGACTAACATTCATCTAGAAACTCCTGGTCCAATCTGTATTCATTCTTGGGACATCTTGAGAATCCTACATTCTTGGGCAAGGGAGGAAAGAGATCAAACTAGGGTTCATTCATTCACTCCTCCCTCCCTCAATTAACTGTTTGTTTAACCGATTTTTCTAGAGTGACTTTGTCTTCCTGATATGAACAATATAAGACATAGAGTGTGATTGCAATAAATGTTTAAAGTAGAAAAAGCTAAACTATTTTGTTTAGAGATGGATGGGATACATAGATGTTAAAATTAATAATACATGAAACCAAGAGAATGACTATCATAAAAATCAAGGTGATGGAGGCAGTGAGATAACTCATCTGGACAGTATGTCTGCTTTGTCAGGCATATGACCCAGGTTTCAACTTGGCTTCTACTACACTGAAGAAAGCTTTGGTGCTGTGGTCTCCTTCTCGCCTCCTTCCCTCCCTCTCCATCCCCCTTTCTGCTTCTGTCTCTCTCTGAAAAAAAAAAAAAAGTCATTCTGGAACACTGAAGCCTTGGCAATGATGATTAAAAAAAAAAAAAGTCAAGGTGATGGTTACATGCATGGAAGGTGAGGGAAACATGATTAGAAACTTGAGGGATATGGAGGGTGTCAGAGTCATGAAATAGGCATCCCAGCCTTCTGTACTATTCTGAGACTGCATGACCTCCTTACACACAAAGAGAAGTGGCTGCACAGATAGGGAGTGAGCACATGCTTAGCATATCATAATAGTGGTATTTGTGCTCCTGAAGAGATTTTAATAAATAATCATTCTTATTCTTTTTACAGAGCGGCAGAGAGAGAATGAAAGGGATCACAACACCAAAGTTTCCTTCAGTATTGTGGAGCTTGGCCTAAACCTGGGTTGTGCACAAGGCAAGGCAGTGCACTATCCAAGTGAGCTATTTTGTCAGGCATAATTTTGTATTTTTATTACTCTCCTCCTACTCAAGTTTAAATAATCATTGAATTCATATATACAGGGATCCTGTATGTGTGCATGCACATACACGCACACACACACACATAGAAGAGGTGAGTAGCAGTAGTGACTCTGAACACTAAACCCATTTTCTTATTCTTATATACAAAAAAGTAACCAGGAATCAAAATGCATTGGAAGAAGCCTTATGAGTGTATGAAAGCCAAAGACAGTAACACAGTAGGAAATTTAGACAATATATTTTTTTCAGAAAGACAAAATATCAAGATTGGAAAGGTAGCTCAGTAGTCAAACACATGCCTATATACTCTGGGTTTGATCTCAGAATAACATATGATGTCCTGATCTCTCCGCTGATTGCAACCTAATCAACACAACAAGTGCCACCCCAGCATGCTTCACTTCAGACTGTGTCCAGAGACTTCAGCTGTGGAACGACAAACCCTTCAGCTTCATCACTCGGGTGAGACCTTTCCTTTCATAGTAATCTCTAATTCCATTCCAGGTAGTTCACTTCCTAACAAAGTCCCAAAACCTACATATAAGCCAGGTTCCAGGAGATAGAGCATATGTTCACAGGTATCCATAAACTAGGGCAAATATATACCTGAAAGCAGTAGTACACTAGAGTTTGCAGTGAGTACCCCCCAACACTTCTTATCCACTATTCCAACCTTTGGGTCCATGATTGCTCCACAGTTTGTCTGGCTTTGTATGTTAACTCTCTTTTCAGCCACCAGGTTCCAGATGCCATCAGGATGCCGGCCAGGCTTCCCTGGACTGAAGACCCCACCAATGTGTCCTGAAGCTCCGCTTCCCCAGAAACTCACCCTACTAGGGAAAGAGAGAGGCAGACTGGGAGTATGGACCGACCAGTCAACGCCCATGTTCAGCGGGGAAGCAATTACAGAAGCCAGACCTTCCACCTTCTGCAACCCACAAGGACCCTGGGTCCAGGCTCCCAGACGGATAGAGAATGGGAAAGCTATTGGGGAGGGGATGGGATATGGAGATTGGGTGGCGGGAATTGTGTGGAGTTGTACCCCCCATCCTATGATTTTGTTAATGTCTCCTTTCTTAAATAAATAAATTAATTAAAAAAATAAGAAAAAAAAAACAGGCTGGTGGGGTTCGATGGAATTATACCCCTGTTATGCTATACTCTTATTAATCTTTATTAAATCATTAATAAAAATTAGTTAAAAAGAAAAAACTCAGAAAAACAAAGGTCTAAAATATTTTTGGATCAATCTGCGAAAATAAATGTATCCATAAAGGGAATAGTTACAAAGCAAAAGAAGCCTTAAAAATTAAAGTGGTTAACAGAAGAGAAAAGGGAAGTGAGGTGGATAAATTGTGTAACAGGGATCATTGGATGATGAGAAATGAAAACAAGACTATGGGGATAAACATAATGTATTCTATACAGATGTTAACATGTAAGTTTATAAACTTGAAAAATAGTTAATGCTATATATAATTTAATAAAAAATTGCAAAAATAAAAAGTTGCTTAGAAGTATACCTGAAAAGACGGGACTCAATCTCTTCCAAAGCAAAAGGCAAGTGCTATATTTGGGTTTGCTCGGTTAAGCTCAGCAGATGCATGATCAACTGGTATGGATCGAGAGAAGCATGAAGGAAAACAACCCAAGCCTCTTGTGTTAAATATGGGCCCCAGATCAGATTAATGAAACTAATCACCAAAATATATAAAGAGCTCAGCAAACTTAGCACCAAAAAAGCAAATGACCCCATCCAAAACTGGGCAGAGGATATGAACAAAACATTCACCTCAGAGGACATCCAAAAGGCTAACAAACATATGAAAAACTGCTCTAGGTCACTGATTGTCAGAGAAATGCAAATTAAGACAACACTAAGATACCACCTCACTCCTGTAAGAATGGCATACATCAAAAAGGACAGCAGCAACAAATGCTGGAGAGGATGTGGGGACAGAGGAACCCTTTTACATTGCTGGTGGGAATGTAAATTGGTACAGCCTCTGTGGAGAGCAGTCTGGAAAACTCTCAGAAGGCTAGACATGGACCTTCCATATGATCCAGTAATTCCTCTCCTGGGGTTATACCCCAAGGACTCCATAACACCCAACCAAAAAGAGGTGTGTACTCCTATGTTCATAGCAGCACAATTCATAATAGCTAAAACCTGGAAGCAACCCAGGTGCCCAACAAAAGATGAGTGGCTGAGAAAGCTGTGGTATATATACACAATGGAATAGTATGCAGCTATCAAAAACAATGAACCCACCTTCTCTGACCCATCTTGGACAGAGCTAGAAGGAATTATGTTAAGTGAACTAAGTCAGAAAGATAAAGATGAGTATGGGATGATCCCACTCATCAACAGAAGTTGAGTAAGAAGATCTGAAAGGGAAACTAAAAGCAGGACCTGATCAAATTGTAAGTAGGGCACCAAAGTAAAAACCCAGTGGTGAGGGGTAGACATGCAGCTTCCTGGGCCAGTGGGGGGTGGGAGTGGGCGGGAGGGATGGGTCACAGTCCTTTGGTGGTGGGAATGGTGTTTATGTACACTCCTAGCAAAATGTAGACATATAAATCAGTAGTTAATTAATATGAGAGGGGAAAAATCAGTTGTATGTCTCAAAGTTTCTCAAAACACAAACTGAATCTTTTTAATATATCGGCTGTGTATTTGATATGCGGACTCTCTCAAAAGCCTAGACCAAGTAGATTAGAAGCATCCAATAGCACAGCTATACACAAGATACTGGATACTGTACAGCAAACCATAACAAAAGGACTTTTCAAAGTTAACCCAATTACCAAATAATGTGATGATAACATTAACTATCGATTGTCTTTTTGAACCCTAAGACAGCAGGAACCTCACATCTCCACTATAGAGCCCCTACTTCCCCCAGTCCTGGAACCCTTGGATAGGGCCCACTTTCCCAGATGTGTCTCCCAATCCAAACCAAATAATATTGCATCCGCCGATCACAACCTAACCAACGCAACGATTGCCACCTCAACATGCTTCACCTCAGACTGTGTCCAGAGACTTCACGTGTGGAATGACAACCCTTCAGCTTCATTACTCAGGTGAGACCTTTCCTTTTGTAATACACTCTAATTTCATCTCAGGTGGTTCACTTTCTAACAAAGTCCCATAACCTAGATATACACCAGTTTCTGTGAGAGAGAGCTTATGTGCACACGTATCCATAAACTACTGCAAAATATATACCTGAAAGCAGTAGTACGCTAGATTTTGCAGTGAGTACCTCCCTAACACTTTCTCTCCACTATTCCAAGCTTGGGATCCATGATTGCTCAACAAATTGTTTGGCTTCGTATGTTAACTCTCTTTTCAATCACCAGGTTCCAGATGCCACCAGGATGCTGGCCAGGCTTCCCTGGATTGAAGACCCCACCAATGTGTCCTGGAGCTCAGCTTCCCCAGAGACATACCCTACTAGGGAAAGAGAGAGGCAGACTGGGAGTATGGACTGACCAGTCAACACCCATGTTCGGCGGGGAAGCAATTACAGAAGCCAGACCTTCTACCTTCTGCAACCCTCAATGACCCTGGGTCCATGCTCCCAGAGGGCTAGAGAATGGGAAAGCTATCATGGGAGGGGGTGGGTTATGGAGATTGGGTGGTGGGAATTGTGTGGAGTTGTACCCATCCTACCTTATGTTTTTGTTCATTAATCCTTTCTTAAATAAAAACTTTTTTAAAAAAAAAGAAGTAACAAAACACAAATGAAAATTTAGATTAAAAATCCTGGTTATGACACTGGAGTTTATTATGCTTAGTAAAGCAAGATAGTCAAAGACAACTATAATACTGAAATACAGAGAACTGAAACACAATAACTTGAAAAACTAAAACTGTCTCTTAAAATTTTGTGCAAACTATGGCGGCTAATATTAGGGCTTCAGAGGCACAGAATTCTGATGGCAGGCGTGATATGGAAATATACCCTGGAATCTTATAACCTTGTAAACCATTATTAAATAACTAATAAAATTATATTAAATTTTTTTAAGTGAAACAATCTTGGGTAGCCATGTAAGATAAGAAGTAGGGTGGGCAACAACAACAACAAACAGAAGTTGGGTGGGCTCCAAGCAAAGTATCTTCAAGAGGCAGTGAATGAATTCTAAACTCTAAAATGAACTCTACAGGAGTGGGGAAAAAAAAGTAATCTGAGACTATGATGGGGGAACAACACTTGCACATAAGAGTCAAGTCAATTATGAATTAAGCTAATGGACAGTAAAGAGAGAAATCTCCCATCCCATCCAGGTATGAATCAGGTCCAGCACTAAGTCATTTTCATGTATCTATGTAAATCTTGCAGTGTTTTTCTTATTTTCTAGCACTAGAGAATGTTCCTGGTTTATCTTGTTCTTTTCCCTGCTTGAGTCCTATAATCAATCAGCTCTCCAAGGTGTCTTCTAATGGAGGGTAGGATTTAGAAGCCAAGCTTTTGAGTATGAGGTATGCTTACTGTTGCTAAAGTCTCAAAGCTTTCAGGATTCCTCGATAGACATAGATTAAAAACATTCATGTTTGAATGTGTGTGTGTGTGTATGTGTGTGTGAACATATATATTTATATGTATGCACTTATATATAGTTCTCTATACATACAAACTGTAAATTCAGAAACTATTAATCTGATAATTTCTACTCTATTCCAATACCTTTTAGTTTTCCTTCTTTCCATATTTAAATTTCTCAAGAGTGAAAAACTGTCTTTGTTTATCTTTAATATATTTCCTTTTTTACTTAGTTCCTCAATATGTGTCTAATTTGAATACATACTCTGTATGGCTTCCTAGCATACATTAGCCTCTTCAGCACACATTAGTTTTAAAAAAAATCAGAAGCTAAAAACTAAGCAGCTAAAGAATATAAAATAATAATAAAAATAACATTGTGGGCATTTATCTGAGGTAATGTTATTACTGCTGTTAAAAAAACAAACAGAAAAATTGAATCTATAGTTCCACTTTCCCTACCCCATCATATTTGCAATGTACTTCAAAATTTAATCTGTTGTAGAAAGAATTGAGAAGGGCACAGCTTGACTTGATTACTCCCTCTTGATAGCACACACTGCCTACTGACTAAACACCAAACACACACACAAACACACACACCCCTAAAAATACCACTATACACTCTAGGAACTTGGTAACCTAAGTTTATCTTCACACTCTCTTCTCATCCCTTATAACCAGAGGAAGTATCTTCACACTCTCTTCTCATCCCTTATAACCAGAGGAAGTTCTTACCTGAGATATCACAATAAACAGTCTGTTGGTAAAGTCTGGCTTCCAGGGGGTTAAAATACACAGTGATGTTAGCTGAAGAGTTGGGCCAGACATCACCCTCCTGGAAAACATACCAAAAAAAATCACTTTAAAAAACACTGGGGAAAAAAAAAAAAGAAACAAGGAAAGGCACTGCCTTTACTGTGTTATTTTAATTTTTAGGTGTGCAAACTTTATTTCAAAGAAGTGAGGCAGTTTGTGTTCAGGAATAGATTTAATTTTTTTTTTTTTTACCAGAGCACTGGTCAGCTCTGGCTTATGGTAGTGTAGGGGACTGAACCTAGGACTTTGGAGCCTCAGGCATAAGAGTCTCTTTGCACAACCATTATGCTATCCACCCCCAACCAGGAATAGATTTTTTTTAAAAAAATTTAATGTATTTATTTATCATCCCTTTTGTTGCCCTTGTTGTTTTTATTGTTGTTGTAGTTTTTATTGTTGTTGTTACTGTTCGATAGGACAAAGAGAAATGGAGAGAGGAGGGGAGATATAGAGGGGGAAAGACAAATGCAGACCTGACCCCCCAGGAATAGATTATTTATTTATTTATTTATTATTTATTTATTTATAAAAAGAAAACTGACTAAACCCATAGGCTAAGAGGGGTACAACTTCACACAATTCCCACCATCAAAACTCCATATCTCATCCCCTCCCCTGACAGTTTTCCTATTCTTTATCCCTCTGGGAGTATGGACCCAGGGTCATTATGGGGTACAGAAGGTGGAAGGTATGGCTTCTGTAATTGCTTCCCCCCTGAACATGGGCGTTGACAGGTCGATCTATACTCCCAGCCTGCCTCTCTCTCTCCCTAGTGGGTTGGAGCTCTGGGGAAGGAGGGCACCAGGACACATTGGTGGCATTGTCTGTCCAGGGAAGTCTGGTTGGCATCATGCTAGCATCTGGAACCTGGTGGCTGAAAAGAGAGTTAATATATAAAGCCAAACAAATTGTTGACTAATCATGAACCTAAAGGCTGGAATAGTGCAGGAGAAGAGTTGGGGGGTCCTCCATTTTGTAGATAACTAGTAGGCCTATTTTAGTTATATTACAAAGGGCCTGTGACTATACTACTTTTTTTTTTTTTCCTGAGCCTGAAATCTGATATGCAGGTGAATCCTAATTATTGTCTGGGGAGATAATGTCATGCCTGGGAAAAGGACCAGAAAGCTAGATCAGGGAAGAAAGTAACTCCCTAATATGGGAAAGGTGTATAATGTTGATTATAAACCCCATCGATTTGATGTGATCTGGAGCCCATATTCGGCTTAGGAGCCTATGTGACCTCTGCATCCCTGTAGATCTGAGCTCACATTCTGTGATCATGAATAGGGACATTACAAGCTACCCTAATTTCAGGACCCATCTTCCTCAGGTGGAGGAATAGATTTTTATTAGTGAAGTGCAAATAGCTCGTGCAAAGACACACGAGGGCCACAAAAAGTGTGGCAAAGCTCTGCTTATTTTAAATGTTGCAATCATGTATAAGTCCAGGAAATATGAAGGTTTTTTACAACTAGTAAAGAACGTAAACTTGTACTAATTGCATTAATTATTAAGGGTTACTTGGACTCTGTAAGATCTATGGTGGTCAGGGTGGACAGTAAGGCGTGGTGACTTACACATATCATGTGAAGTTATGGAAGTATATCCTGAATATTATATACTCTGAATATTATAAAACAGGGTCAAGTCACTAATAAATAATTTTTAAAGAGGTTATACAAGTTTGAAACGAGCTTTAAAGAATTTAGTGAGTTCATGAATCTTTAATTAGTTACTAGAGGAAACTATGACGCTTAAGGCATTTAAAAATGTTATATACTCATTGAGTTCTCTTGAGATATGCAATGTTTGCCCAGCATGGGACTGTAGAGATGAAGAAAAGTGTGGTCCAAGACTGCATGACATTCACCTCTTAAAGGGAATGACAAATATGTCTATAAACACTTTCACTATGTGTAGTAAGTGCTGAATCTGTATAAATAAGGCCAAAATGGGCAACATAAAAAAGTACTTAATTTCCTAAATGTAGCAACTACATTTAAAATTATTGAATGAAAGTTTATAGGAATATCCTGATTCTGTGAAAACACAGAAATAGCTCTTGAGTTTGAATGATAATCACATCAAGCCATGGTTCTGATTCATTGTGATAGCTCCTATTTTAATTCAAATCACTCAAAAGTCATAATAAGAAAAATTAATTTTGAAACTCAGTTTATACAGCATGCCTCATATTGGAATTCCCTTGAGTTATTATTGATGAAATATTTCTCAATTAACTACATAACCTCAGGCCTCTTCACTAATTTCTCTAGCCTGTAAAAGGATAGGCTAATCGGACCTACTTTGAAGAGTTGTCTAAGCTCTGACATCATTGTTCAGGTCAAATGCTTTCATTCTTTCTCAGTACAAAGTAAAGATCAGCAACAAACTGTTTTGCTGAGTATGATTAATGTTATTTGTATGTAATTTAAAAACACTAAGATAAGCTTTTTAAAACTTAGAATTGGGAGTCAGGCGGTAGTGCAGCAGGTTAAGCCCAAGTGGCGTGAAGTGCAAGGACCTGCGTTAAGGATCCCGGTTGGCCAAGGCTCCCCACCTGCAGGGGAGTCGCCTCACAGGAGGTGAAGCAGATCTGCAGGTATCTATCTTTCTTTTCCCCTCTCTGTTTTCTTCTCTCTCCATCTCTCTCTGTCCTATATAACAATGACATCAATAACAACAACAATAATAACTACAACAACAATAAAAAAACAAGGGCAACAAAAGGGAAATAAACATAAAATAATTTTTTTAAAGTTAGAATTAAAATGTGTGTGTGTTCATTCTCTATAGTTTTTATAAGACTAGTAAAATGAAGGATAATTTATAAGCATAACCAAAAGTCTATAAATGGTCTCACCAGTTAAACTGAAAAAACGAATAAAAGACAACTTGATAATAATTTGGCTAGTTTCAGACAGTCCCCAATGCAAATTCTATTTCAAAAATGGCTAGAATTGAACATACTCTTGGAATAAAGAACTGAGCAGAGAAGAAAATGGCTTTAAAAATACATCAAATACAAGGGGGAAATGGAAAAAAAAGTGATTAAAAACAAACAAACAAACAAAAACCTGAAAGAGACCACAGCTCCAATGTTTCCCTTGGTATAGCTAGAGATGAGCTTGAACCTAGGTTGCGCCCATGGCAAAGAATGACACTACTCAAGTTTGAGATACTCTTCTCACCCTAGGTTTATTTGTGAAGATGAGACTTATCATTGTACCTCTTAGGCAGTGTCTCCTTGAGTTCAGAATGGCAAAGGATACATAGAAAGCCACCAAGAAGCAAAAGCAGGAACTTGAGTGCTATGAGGGCCCTAGGAACTCTCCCACCCAGCTCAGCTTATTAGAATGAATGCTCCATAATGTCAGGGACTATTTTACTATCAGTACATAAACTAGAGGTAGTGCATGGTAATTGCTCACTATATTTACTGAATCAATAAAATGCATTCAGTTTGCACACTTAGTAGTTATTAACAGATACATGTTTACCTTTGCAACCTATTTATGCCAGTTTTTCTTCAAAGACAACTACAAGAGTCATACAATTTTAGAGTGGAAAGGGACCTTTGAGGTTGTATAGGGAATAGGGAAGTCCTAAGCACTTTCACTGTTTTAGGCATATCAAAGTGGCATTCCAAACTTTCTATTCCTCTATGATACATAGTACTACCTGACCGCTTTCTGACTGGCAAGGGTTTTAGTGGTGTGGAGTATCAGGGACATCCATAACAATAAAGGGCAGAGGGGCAGACAGAAGAGGTGGCTAACTAGACATAGGTGTACCTGTGGGCATTCCACCTCAGAGCTACTGAAGACTTGGGTTTGTTCCCTTGTAGACCACAGGACAATAGTATTCCCCAGGTGGGTTTAGACTGAAGGTACAGAATGGATACAACTATCTTGTTCATGCCCAAACTAACTCACCAAAGGAGGTATCTTAAATCTGAGAAAACTTCTACTAGAAAAGTTTTGCCTAAATGGTAGGAAATAGTGGCTTTAAATGATACACTGGAAATAGGAGAAAGGCATTATCCCAGCAAGAGAATACAGAATCTGTGTGCAAACAAGAAGGCAACACACTTAAGTTCTGTTTCAGGGGAATGATTGTAACACCTAATCACCAAGAAAGGCTGACTATCAGAGCTGGAGGGATGGAAAATGGTGGAACAGACATGTCCCACATAGGCAACTAGAATCTCCCCAGAGAAGGAGTACTGATGCTTGGAAGTTAGCCATGAGAGGATTATCTAAAATGGGAGCTTCCTGGAGGCCAAGAAGCTCTTTGCTTGGTGAGGGAAGACCAGTGCAAGAGAATCTGAGTCCACAGGGTACAGGCTGAATGAATGAAACCATGGGCACTGTGTGTTCTTATCCTGGGATACAGCTGTTTATTGTGCCTCAGACATCTGTGAGTGACTTGTGGCTGCTACTGAAAGCTTTGGGAGATAATTCAAGGACAAATATATTCTAAAACCCTCTCCAGGGCTTGTGAAATGTAATGTGCAGTCAGGAGGCTGAATGTATCTGTGAAAACAGAAGTGTGGCTATTCTACTCCCTCGTATAGAGAGGTGCTTTCAAATTAGGCCATTTGAAACAAGGACAAGTAGTGTGACACTTGAATTTTATAGTGGGGATTAGTACAAAAATTAAATTCTATTTCTTTATAACAAAAATTCAACATAGCATTCTTCTTAGCAAAATAGAGGACACAAACCCAGAAACAGAAAATAAGCCTAATTGACTCCACTTTTATTCATAAATTTTTGAAATATTTCAGATTACTTCTGAGCAAGAATAAATAGACTGATTGACAGTTTGAAAACTTTCTCAGAATTATCTATGAATATATTACTATTCATTTGTGATAGGTGATTAATATAAAGGACACAAAAAAGGTGTTCTGGTATATATACAATGGAATATATGTATACAATATATATACAATATATACAATGGAATACTACTCAGCTATTAAATACTACTCAGCTATTACAATGGAATACAATGGAATACTACTCAGCTATTAAAAGCAGTAATTCATCTCCTTTACCTCATCTTGTATGGAGCTTGAAGGAATTATGTTAAATGAGATAAGCCAGAAAGAGAAAGATGAATATGGGACGATCCCTCTCATAAGCAGAACTTGAAAAATAAGAATAGAAGGGGAAACAAAGCAGAACTTGGTCTGGGTTTGGTTTATTGCACCAAAATAAAGGCCTTTGGTGTGGGTGGGGTGGGTGGGGAGGTGATTTCAGGTCCTGGTGTACAATGGTAGAGGAGAACCTATGTGTGGGGGGTGGGAATAGAAATTTTGCAGAAAACTGAGGAATTTTACAAATGTACCAACAACTATATTTACTGTCAACTATAAACTATTAATCCCCCAATAAAAATGTTTAAATGATCTCTTTAAAAAAAAAACACCTTTAAATAGGTAAATATTTTACGTATTATCTTCCCTCTTTTATTTATTTATTTATTTCTTCCCCTTTTTTGTTGCCTTTGTTTTATTGCTGTAGTTCTTACTGTTGTTGTTACTGATGTCGTTGTTGTTGGATAGGAAGGAGAGAAATGGAGAGAGGAGGGGAAGACAGATAGGGGGAGAGAAAGATAGATACGTGCAGACCTGCTTCACTGCCCGTGAAGTGACTCCCCTGCAGGTGGGGAGCCAGGGGCTCGAACAGGATCCTTAGGCCGGTCCTTGCACTTTGCACCACCTGCGCTTAACTTGCTGTGCTACCGCCCAACTTTTTCATCTTTTCCATCTTTTTCAGTTCCCATCTACTTCCTTCCTTCTTCCCACCCTTCATTCTTTTCCTTCCATTTGCATAGCCTTCCAACAAAGGATTATTTTTAGCAAAATTTAACTAAAAACCTAAAGTATAAGAAATGAGAATCAGGAGTTCCCGGAAGATGGTGGACTGAGAAGCTGCTAGTGGCTTGAGCTCTAACCACATCTTCTGCAAACGGTAGGATTTTCTGCCTTTAGTAGGCCAGTCAATAAGGGGTCCTAGTGGTAACACCAAGGAGGTGACTATAACTTTATTTGGGTTAAAAAGGGAAAAAAATTTTTTTTCTTTCTTTTAAATTATTAAGCACACCTCCTTCCCCTCCCCCCCCATAACCAGACCCTGGGGACCAGCTCCTAGCAAGCTCCCCTGCTGAGCCCCTTTCTTTACCAAAATTCCTGTCCCACTAGGGAGTATCATTCATTCTAAGTCTATACCCTTCTGAAACCTCTGGCCTTTTTTCTTTCTAAGTAGCCAACCCCCCCCACCTCACCCCGCATAGCTAATTAAATAATTAAAAAGAAATAAATAAAAAAACTCTTTCCTTTCACCGCTCTTTCATGACTGTTCTTTCGCTTATCTTTTTCTTTTTTCTCTCTATCTCTTTCTTTTTTTTTCTTTTTCTCATTCTTGCCATCCTTTCTTCCTTAATCCTACAGCTTCCAAAGCCACAGGCCCCATCCCCCACACCACCAAACAGTGTGCTTTTTTGAATTCACTGATACACATTTGGGAATTATTTTGGGGAAGAATTCTGACTCAGAGTTGGACTCTCACTGCGAGTATCTCTGCTCAACATCCCTTCGTCCTCTAGCTTCCCCTAGAATATACAGTGGATAGTAAATCTGCATAATTGTCTATTTCAGCTATCCTTGTCTAGTCCTGAGGTGGTTTTTTTTTTTTCTCTTTCTTAACAATCAGTTGCCTCTGATCACGAGATTTGAGGTAATCTGGTAGAGGGTTTTTTTTTTATTTACCCTGCTCTATTTTATTATTCATATTATATAAAGGCATATATCTCCCCCCCCCCCTTTAGGTTGATCAGAATTAACTCTTAGGGTATCTTTCATTGCTAGGGTAGTGGGCATCTTACCTATTGTGGGAGGAACTTGTCTCGTTACTCTTACGTCCTCTACAGACTCTCCCCTCCCTCCTCCTCCTAGCTAATTAAAAAAATTAAATTAAATTAAAAATAAAGTAATAAAAAAAACCCGTTCCTTTCACTGCTTTTTAATTACAGCTCTTTTTCTTATCTTTTCTCTTTTCTCTATCTTGTCTCTTTTTTCTTTTTTTTTTTATCTTGTCATACACTTCTTCCTTCCTTCTTCTTTGCCTTTCTGAATTTGTGAATTATTTTGGGGAAGAAATCTGATTCAGAGTGGACTCTCTATGTGTGTATCTCTGCTCTAGTTCCCTTTCCCCTCTTGTTACCCCTAGAATATATAGTGGATAGTAGATTTTCATAACTGTCTATTCTTGCTATCCCTTCTTTCTTTTCTCTTTCTTCTTCACTGGGATTTGGTTACTATTTTTTCACGGACTGGAGAAACTGTTTGGCTAACTGGTAGTGATTAAACTGCTTCAATACTTGCTTCAGTTGCTACTGTAATTCCTGAGGTTGGTGAGTGCAATTGTCATAAAGGTATTTAGTGCAGTGTTGCTTGTACTCAAGACACAACAACTGAGGAACAACAGAGCATAAAAAAGAAACACATAAATAAAAAAAATGGGTAGATCAAAAACAAATAAAACTGCTACTCCAATGAATGAAGACAAGAGCCCAGAAGAAACTACAAATCAGCCAGAAGTAACCATAGATAAGAAAAGTATGCAAGCAATAATAAACTTATTAATCACAGAAATGAAAACAACATTGGAGGAAAGGAATGGCAGTATTAGGGAAACAACAGTTGAGACCCACAAGGAAAATACTGATTATCTTGAGGCAATTAGAGAACTGAAAGCTGAAATAGCTGAAATGAAGAAAGAAGCTGAGGTAAGGGAAAGCAGACTAACAGAAGCAGAAAACAGAATTAGTCAGACAGAGGATGAGTTAGAGAAAACTAAGGTGAAATAGCTCAAAAAGAGATTGAGAGACACTGAAAACAACAACAGAGACATATGGGATGATCTCAAAAGAAGTAACATTCGCATAATTGGCCTGCCAGAGGAAGAAAGAGAGGAAGGGGAAGCAAACATTCTAGAGGAAATAATAGAAGAAAACTTCCCCGACCTGAATAACAGAAAGGACATCAAGATTCAAGAGGCCCAGAGAGTCCCAAACAGAATCAACCCAGACCTGAAGACACCAAGACACATCATAGTCACAATGAGAAGAAGTAAGGATAAAGAAAGGATCCTAAAGGCTGCAAGAGAGAAACAAAAAGTCACATACAAGGGAAAACCCATAAGATTATCTGCAGACTTCTCCACTCAAACTGTAAAAGCCAGAAGAATTCGAATGGCAAGATATCTATCGAGCCCTGAATGAAAAAGGGTTTCAACCAAGGATAATATATCCTGCTAGACTTTCATTCAAACTAGATGGAGGGATCAAAACCTTCTTAGACAAACAACAGTTAAAGGAGGCAACCATCACCAAACTGGCCCTGAAAGAGGTTCTAAAAGACCTCTTATAAACAAGAACATCACTATAATACTGGCAATATATCAGAGCAAACAAAAAAAATTTTTTTTGACCAATGGCACTATAATACATTAAATCCATAATATCAATAAATGTCAATGGCTTAAACTCACCCATCAAAAGGCACAGAGTTGGGGGATGGATCAGAAAACATAATCCAACCATATGCTGCTTGCAAGAATCCCATCTGTCACAACAAGATAAACACAGACTTAAAGTGAAAGGATGGAAAACTATCATACAGGCTAACGGACCACAAAAAAGGGCAGGAACAGCCATTCTCATCTCAGACACGATAGATTTTAAATTGAATAAAGTAATAAAAGATAGGCAAGGACATTACATAATGATTAGAGTATCAATCAGCCAAGAAGACTTAACAATTATTAACATCTATGCACCCAATGAGGGACCATCTAAATACGTCAAGCACTTACTGAAAGAATTTCAAAAATACATCAATAGTAATACAATAATAGTGGGAGACTTCAATACCCCACTCTCACACTTAGACAGATCAACAAAGCAGAAAACCAACAAAGATACAAGAGAATTGAATGAAGAGATTGACAGACTAGACCTCTTGGATATTTTCAGAGTCCTTCACCCAAAAAAACTGGAATACACCTTCTTTTCAAATCCACATAACACATACTCAAGGATAGACCACATGTTAGGCCACAAAGACAGCATCAATAAATTCAAGAACATTGAAATCATCCCAAGTATCTTCTCAGACCACAATGGAGTAAAACTAACATTTAACAACAAACAGGAAATTATTAAAAGTCACAGAATTTGGAAACTAAACAACATACTCCTTAAGAACCACTGGGTCAGAGATTCACTTAAACAGGAAATTCAAATGTTCCTGGAAACAAATGAAAATGAAGACACAACCTATCAAAATATTTGGGACATGGGACACAATACTGGCATGTCACAGCTCTTGATAAGTGCAATTTTATCAAGTTATCTTGGTTGGACAGAGCTCATAGTCCAGTCAGCTTGGAACAATAAAGATATCAAGAGCAGTTATAATGTGTGATGAATTCCATCATGTTCCACAAAAAAATGGAGACATTTTTGACTATTCACAAATAATTTCAGTAATCTTGTTACTTTCCGTAAGTATCAAAATAAATATTTCTCTTGGGAATAAAGACATGTTCCAAGTGTCAGACTTTTTTTTTACTTTATTTTTTATTTAAGAAAGGATAAATTTTTTTATCAATCAACAAGAAAAAGAAAAAAAAAAAAGCACAGAACTAACTAGAAGCTATCTATAATTTGCTCCACTCCCCAGACTTGTTCTTTCTTCTTGAATCTTCCAGGTCAAAGAGAGAAAATAATGGTTATTTCTATCATCACACAGATCCAGTGGAAGTTATCTCAAAGAGAAATAGGGAAGTAAATGGGAGCTAAAAAAAATACTGTACTAAAGAAACTGTACTGAGAAAAAAAAAAAGCAAACTAATACACAATATAGAAGATTTTTCTACTACATTGTAGTTCCTAGGACAAGAAACTGAATTTAGTAAATTTTTGATTCTCAAAATAATGACAAAAATCTAATAGAGACATTGAAGGTTTGAGCATCTGCCAGAGGAAGTTTGACAAAAGATATTCTACCTTGGGTGAAATACTCCAACCTATATACTATGAAATTTCAACAGAGGTTTTAGAGAGCTGAGATAGTTGTATATGAAGTTCATACCTTCCTCTGGAGAGAACAGATCTGTGTTTATTCCAGTAAGGAAGGGTGCTAACTTATTTAATGAGCATGAGGAACTTTGCTGTTTCTAAGACTTCCCTAGGCCTCCCTCAACCTCCAGTGGTTCTCCAATATATTAGTGAATATACTCACAAAATTGGAGACAATCTGGCTAAGATCAAAGCTCTGAATAGATAATGGATAATAAAGGGAAACTGAAGAATGGTACTGACAAAAAAGTGGTGACTTATCAAGGACAGCTTGCTCTCAGCAGATCCCTGTCCTCCTTTCTCCTTTCTGGTGTCCATTTCCAAAGAGTCAGCTCCCACATGTTTGCAATGTGACTCATGACTAATGGTCAAGAAGTGGAGAGGCTATGCAGTAAAAAGGTAGATCTTCCTCTTTATTGGCCATCTAAACTTCCACCCAACTTGGTTCTGCTGAGCTCATGTACACTATGCCAAATTTGGAAAAATAAAGTAAACTAAATTTGAGCTGTATGCTTTCAAAGTCTGAATTGCTGAAATACATGTTTTCTGCAGGCTTAGGTGACAACAAAGTATGGTTTAGTATTACTTGGTAATAAAGAAATTATCAAGTTTCTCTTACTTTCTATGGTCTAGTCAAATTAAACTGTTTCCATAGGAACACTTGATAAGGCTTCTTTGATGGAAAAGGTACTGGCAGACAGAAACAGAAATGTTTTTCCTACTTAGCAAAGTCAGTAAATAAGGTAGGGCCAGTTCGGACAAATACCTTTTTTAAATTCTCACACCTTTGTTTTGAAAAAAATTCAGAGTTCAATATTCAGAAAATTGCTGCATTTTAAAATTGTGGCCTGAGCCAGCAGCTATACCAGAGTTCAGAAACAAGGCCAGTGCATCTGTGCCATGATTTCTCAGAGGACTCCTAGGTGCTCATGGAAATTGAAGGCTTAATTCTCTCTTTTTGTCCTGTGATATTCTTCTGATTCTCAGTTTTCAGAATTGTGTTTTTGTTTTTGAATATTCTCACTCAGAATACCCAAGAGAACTAAGCAGAGGAAATAACAGAATGAGACTGTCAAAATTCTGTACAGCCAGAGTCCATCTAGTAAAATAGGATATTATATTTTTGGAAGTGGTCAGCTCCACTTGCTTTTCTGCAAGGCATAAAGCATGTATAATAGACTTAGTTTTGCAATTTTTTGCCAAAAGGATGGGTAGAACCCATATGTTTACAGGTGGCTGAAGAAATGACCAGTATTCTACAGGACTCAGGACCTTCTCTGGGTAAAGAATAAATTAAAAAATTTAGGCCAAGTACATTATCCTAAGAACTAAGATACTATATTATTAAAAGAACTTATAATATGAGAAACTTGATATAAATAGGAACAAAGTGCCACATGCTTCAGTGACAAGAAAAACAATTATGGTTTCAAATAGAGTATCAATAAATTACTAAGCAAACTAAAATAATTGCCTGGCAGCCCTTTACCTTCTCCCGAGGTCACTCTGAGCCCTTGCCTGCCACTTTCCTTATTGATGAACACCTGAGGGGACTTCCAAGGATAAACTCCCACATCTGCAGTCTGTGTTCCAGAGTACCAAGATACTCTAGCCTAACTCCTCAAGTTTTGAGCTAGAGATTCTGGTAACATGTGACAAGCATGATGAGAAGAAAGTGAGTCAAGATACCGGCACTAACAAGAATTCAAGTGGCCATCAGGTAGCAGAAGCAAATAAGAACACTAGAGTATGACTGGGGAGGTTGTACAGTGGTAGAGTGCAGAACCTGCAGACATGAAGTTCCTGAATTCACTTTCCAGCACTGTATATGTCAGAGTAATGTTGTGTTTTCTACTCTTTCATAAATAAATAAATAAATTCTGTTCTTTTAAAATATATTACATATTTATTTTAATGAGACATATATAGATACAAAGATAAAGAGCAGCGCTTATGGCAGTGATAGGGATTGGATCGGGGACCTTTGAACCTCAGGTTTGAGAGTCTTTTTCTGCAATAATCATTATCTTATCTCCCCAACTCAAAATATGTATTTTTTCTTAATTCTAGAGGTTTAGGCTATTCTTGTAGCATTGAACCAAACTACTTTCCATATGATAAGCTTAATACAATTTTGTTTTTAATTCAAACCCATCACCACCTCTGAACAACTCAGAGAGAATGTCAAATCATATGGTATTGAGTCTACTTTTTCCCCTTAAATTGAAAGAACCTCTAAAATAGGAACAGTGTTCCCATAAAAGACTAGAAAAATTTCAAAGAACACAATGAGGGCTCAAGTAACATTGTTCTTAGCTTATATAGCTGAAGAACCAAGATGAATAGATACAGGTCTGAGAAAATAAAAACTCCTTATTTCTTTTAGAACCCTGAGTTATTTTTTTTCTTTTTAAGTTTACCTTAACTTATCCATCTCATGTACATTAAGAACTCATCAAAATATATGGTAGTCTCTAAGGTCTCTGCATCAGCTTTTATTTTTATTTTTTTAACAGAGTACCAATTAGAGAATGATGTTAGACAGGTAAAACTGTCTCATTCTCATCTTTTCTGCTCCTACTGTGAACTCAACTCATGCCAAGAAGCTAATTAAAAGGAAGCATACCTTAATAAAAAACAAACTGCTGATGTGTAAGCTAATTGTCAGAAATTAAATAATGGCCATTTGGCATAACTGATACAATTCATGAAGATTCAGAAGACACCTTCAGTAGTAAATGAAGATGAACCAGGCATAGAAGGTAGAAAGGTACGTAAGTCTGATAAACTCTCAGTTGATTGGTTTCCCATATAGTCTTCCTTTGTGAATTCACAGGTTCTCCTCTATGAAGGATGTCTAAGCCCTTCTAAGCTGTCTTGGGCCCTTTGCAAGTGTCTTTCTCTGCTGTGCCTTTAGAACTTCCATTCATTGAAGGCTTTTTATACCTTTAATAATACCTCTATAGGATACTCGCAAATTTTGTCTTCAATTCTGATACCTCCATTACAAATTTAGTACTGCATTCTTAAAAGGCTGTCATCTCAAAGTCAACATATTCAGAATCAAACCCATCATCATTAATCAGTTTCATTTCTTATACCATTCTGCCCTTTACCAATCCATCCACTTATTGGCACAATGCGTAGGCCTTGGTCACAGATGAATGTAAGGCATGTTTTGACCTGAAAAGTCAGCTCCCCAATTTGAGAATTTTAACTTTCCAATAGGAAAGTATCAAAGTGTCCTATCCTAATAGCCTTATTTTAACACAAATCAGCAAAAGTCAAGGAAGATCAAATGGTTTAATGTCACATTAGCTATTGGCGAAGTCAGGAGTTAAACCCAAAACTTCTAACTTGCTAATTTCTATTGAAGACATCCTCCTCCTCCTACTCACTCTAGCTATAATCTGATAAGACATGTCTCAACCTTAACGACAAGTTAATCATAAACACTTCAATGTCTTTCTTCTGAACAATGTTCACATCTGCCCTACCTTCAGCTTCTGATCACCAGGCTGTTTTAAGTCACTTTCTTTCTCATACATCACCCTGAGTTTGCCTGCAGACATTCTCTTTCCCTGTGATTTTCTGTACTACCACATTTCCTCTGTCTTCCCTTCACTTCCAAATCTACCTTCCTCTAATTTGACCTAAGTGTGCTACCAGGATTATCTTTCTAAAACACTCCAAACATACCACGTTTCTGCTCTGAATATTGCAGTGAGTCTTGGATACCCTTGGGGAAAGAAGGGGTCATGGGGGAAATATTGCTTATACACTACTACTTGGAAGAATCGCCTTCTCTTGGGACAGTGTTTCCCAAAACAATGTGACTAAAAAAAAAACCACTTTTCCACCAAGAAACACGGATTACCACCCCTCTGATCCAGGGTTTACAAGAATGTACCAAGGGAAACAATAGCCTAGAGGCTAAAGCATAAGTTGACAAGGTCTCCTAGATTGCTTCTACTCTCCTCAATCTTACTTCTTATATTTTTATGACTGTCTAGCCCAGAAAAAGATAATTTCATTGTTATTTAATATGGCATGAGCCCACAGTGTTCCATTTCTATGTTTTTATTTATTGTAGTGTCTGCAACTAAAACAGTCTTCTTCTTTCAACTTAATTAAACCTTAAACTTCCTTCAATACTCAGTTCATATCCCATTTCTTCTATGATCCTTTCCAAAATCTCTAATATAAATCTAATGTAGTATTTATTTGTCTGTAGTGGAAAACCAAAACATTGAACAGTGATAAACACCGCAGTTCAACTTTAGGTCAAGAAGTTGAATTTTCCCATCACATACTTTCAAAAGTAATTTACAAAGTAAGATTACATTACTCTCATATACAAGAACTGTATTTCTCTAAGACTACCAGGAACTTTAAGTAGGGAAAATGAAAGAGATCTCACATCAGTAAATAATTCACTATAATTAGCACTTAGTTCTTCCATTTTAACCAGAAGAACTTTAGGAAAACACTAAGAATGTGCTATGCCTTTATTTACTTTTCGTAAAATCTGTCAAATGCTAGTTACCAAATACTCTTATAAGAAGAATGCCTGAAACATTACAGAAAAGACAAAATCACTGTAGATATCATAAAGTTCACTTATGATATCTACTAAGTGACTCTTATCCCCTTATTTCAGCATCTTTTTTCATCTAACACAAACAACATTCATCTTAATTTTTTTTAATTTTACATTTATTTATTTATTTATTCCCTTTTGTTGTCCTCATTCATCTTATTTTTTTAAAGGAACTGTTTCTCTGTATCACTATTTAAAGAAAAAATTTCTTGTCCTAATGGTAAGAATGCCCCATGTTAAGAATGTCCAACTGAGTCCCTATCTAAAACTTTTAAATAATTGTATTGAACTGGGGCAATGGTTATGCAGAAGACTATCATGCCTGAGGTTCTGAGTTCCTAGGTTCAATCCCCAGTGCCACCATAAGCTGGAGCTAAGCAGTGCTCTGATGTCTCTTTCTCTCATTAAAATAAATAATTAAAATTTATATATAGAGATCTCCTTTGGGCTTTTGGAAGGCTTATGAAAATAAGAAAATCTGAAGCAGTCCTAGCCTTTCTAATTCCACACTGAAAATATATGGAACTTATTTGTGGTTCTCCTTTATGATTATCAATGTTCTATCCCAGAGTCACCTACTCATAGCAGGTAATGAGAAACATACCAGTAGTTATCAGTCTGGGTATCCCAGAATGAGCAGGAAGGCTTTGGACTATTCCATTCTGGGCTTTTACCAGCCTGTCAAATATTGCCATGATCAGTTGCTCCAGTTACCTCCATCCAGTTCAGTCACTAGCTGAGTTTCAACTGATATTTCAACATTTTTGGATCTAACATTTTTACTATTAGAACCCATTCTGTTTCTTTAACACTGTATGTTCATCTTTATTTAATTTGTTCCACATGGGATCCAACATATATTAAGACCTTTTGCTTATTTCAGTCCCGGAAAGTCTGGCAGGATAGAAAAGTCAGTCTGGGGGCTGGGTGGTAGCACAGGGGGTTAAGCACACATGGCATAAAGCACAAGGATTGGTGCAAGGATCCCGGTTTGAGTCCTCAGCTCCCCATCTGCAGAGGGGTCGCTTCACAAGAGGTGAAGCAGGTGTCTTTCTCTCCCCCCGCCCTGTCTCCCCCTCCTCTCTCCATTTCTCTCTGTCCTATTCAACAACAAATACAGCAATAACAACAACAAGAACAACAACGATAAACAATAAGGGCAACAAAAGGGGAAAAAAATAGCCTCCTGAAGCAGTGGATATATAGTGTAGGCACCAAGCCCCAGTGATAACCCTGGAGGCAAAAAAAAAAAAAAAAGAAAGAAATGAAAAAAGAAAAAAAGAAAAGGAAAGAAAGAAAGAAAGAAAGAAAATTCAGTCTCAAACTATATTCAACCTTATTTTCCTATGTAAACCCTTTTACTTCAAGCAAACTGATTTGTCCATGAAGCTTGGATGAGTTTTGCTATATGCATATTCACCTCTGTTCTTCAAAAGTTCTCAATTCAAAGCTCTGCTTTCAAGAAGACAGTTTCTTAACCTGTGACAATCAGTTCAGTCTTTGAACTAGTGTGATAAGTGTCTTCCCCAAGTAATATACATAGCAGGTGTCACAAAACATTAATTCCAAAGAGCGTCCCAGGGGTAGGTTCCTGAGTGGAGATTTACACTGCACACTAGTTTAATGAAGACATAGAAACCTCACAGCAAAGAAACCTTTCAAAAAATTTTGAGCCCCATATCTGTTATACTTATTAAACCATAGAATCAGTTTTCTATATTGTATCCTTTAATAATTTGGAAATGTAAGCATGTGAAAAACAGGCATAACTGAGCCAGTGTCATTTCCCACATTACTTTGTGCTATATGGTTGGTTATATTATCTCTTCAATGTGTTTGAATGGTAGTGACCTAACTAGCTTTCTCAATTTCTGATGCTTTCTTTATTTTTACATAGCAAGATATTCTTACATTCTCTGCTGAATGTGCAGTAATGCACAAGGCCCAGGCATGAGCAAACACAGAAGATTCTGATCACTGTCATTTGGAGGCAGTAGTGCAGAGTGGTAAAGATTTGTTCTCTAGAATCAGAAAGACTCAAGCTTTGCTTCTGGCTGAGCTCTCACTAGATAGATAGTGAGACTGAGGAATGTATGTGCTTTGTTCATTGATTTCTGAACCACAGAGAGCGTCTAGTACAGAACTTGCAAGCAATAGATATTTATTAAGAGAATGAAGGACAAAGTAGTTCTCAACTAGAGTGATGCTGCCCTCTAGAAATCATGTGACAGTGTCCAGAGACAGTTCTTTCTGGCTTTCCCATATATCTGGTGAGTGCAGGTGAAGGAGGTTATCAAACACCTCATAGGATGTTTTAAAGGAGTGCATACAAGGGTAGGGGTAGACAGCATAGTGGTTATGCAAGGAGATTCTCATGCCTGAGGCTCTGAAGTCCCAGGTTTAATCCTCTACACCACCATAAACCAGAGCTGAGCAGTGCTCTGGTAAATAAAAATTAAAAAAAAAAAAACACACAAATGAAATAGACCAAGAAGTTAAGTGTTTAATATAGTGACTGATACACAAAAAGTATATCAGTGTGACAAGGAACATTACTATCTTTAACTTTCACACACATCATATAGTGATGATGACCTTCTTCAGATGGTAACAGGACACTCAAAATTTTCTGTATCAGTCCCATGTTGAGAACTCACATAAAAATAAGCCCTGTTATCCCACTTATGCTTACTATTTGGTCTAATTTTATTTATGTGCTCACCAGGGGTTCGATAGTGAAAACACTGTTCAAGAAGAGCATGCTGTCTCCCTGAACCAGCCTTCTCCGATTCTCAAAGGTACGGGAGAGAATGGAAAGATGTTGTCGGAGTGCAGGATCAGTAATGCACTCTTCAAGAAATTCATCAGTCTCATACTTCTCCTCTTTGAGCAGATCATCACAGACCCTAAAGAAAATACAGGGATTGTTAAGATTTACTCTGGATTACATGAAGATCTTTATAAATGAATCTCCTCTAGTTCATCCTCCTGGAAATGGTCTCACCTTTACTTTGATACAATTTAGCCTTGCCCTGAGTCTATAGTATACTAGTTGCGTGACTCTGTATTATAAGTTCTCAGTAGCCTCAGTGTGTTCATCTTTAGTCACATCCTTCAAGATACTGTCCCAGGTTTTTTGTTCTCCACAATGTCTGTTTACTCTTTAGCCTTTATGTATATTTAGACAAATATTTTCTTATAAGTAATTGTGTTTTCCAGGTTGCTTTATTAAATAGCAACCTGTGTCTTATACTTCAAAGACATACTTGTTTCTTTCAGACTTGCTTAGCTTTAATTTTTTTTTCCTTTTTTTGTCTCCAAGGTTATCACTGGGGCTCACTATGAATCCACTGCTCCTGGCAGTCATTTTTTCCCATTTTATTGGATATGAGAGAGAAATTGAGAGTTAGTTACCTAGAGAACAGAATCCAGAGTTAGCATGATTCCCTTATCTGCTTACTAGTTCTGTGACTATGCAGTTACCTATTTACTATATGCTTCAGTTCCTTCATCTATGAAACAGAAACAATAGGAGCTCTTCCATCATGAAGATGTGATCATGAAGATATGATCAAGAATCTGGTTTAGTTCCTGGGACAAAGCAAGTAATTAATAAATACCAGTTATCTCCCTGTATCAACCATAGGCAATTACCAAACTGTCAAGCTTATAAAATGCTTAAATGGCATCTAGTAGTATCTTCTCTTTCTATCTACCTTTTATTATTCACCAGAGTGAGTCAGAAAAGCAGCCTTTTCCAACTTCTCACTGCCCTCACTGAAGCTATGCTTACATTACTCCTGTTATCAGTACTTTGAAGACTGAGATTTTTCTTTTAAATATTTAATTTGTTTTATTATTTGACAGAACAGAGAGAAATTGAAAGGGAAGGGAGGGAGAGAAGGAGAGATACCTGCAGACTTGCTTCCCCGCTACAGGTAGAGACAGGGAGCTCGAACTTGGGTCCTTGTGCACTGTAATGTTTGTGCTCAATCAGGTGTACCAACACCCTGACCCCAGAAGACTTGGGTTTTATCTCCTGCCAGGACAACCACAGATATAAACAAAGATACAGCTATTGGTCTGAGGAAATAGTATGTTTTTGCAAAAAAAAACTTTCACACCTGAGACACCAAAGGTCCCAGGATCAATACAGTACCACCATAAGCCAGAGCTGTGCATTGCTCTGGGGGAAAAAAATAGACACAGCTACTAAAATATTCATCAAAGTGCCATCAATAATACAAAAAAAGTAGATAAATTTGATATGAGATTGAAGGACTGATTTAGCAAATATCTGTAAGTACTGCATTTTACTTAAGGGAGTTGATAGGAGCGGGATGGGGAATTAAATACCTGTGTGAAAAAAGGATGGTAATGCTCCATGGGTTGCACCAGAAGACAAAGAGAACAAAACAAAACTCCTAAACACTGGGTCAGAAGATAGCTCAATTTATCCCTTTCAACAGGGGGGAAGGAAGGAAGGAAGGAAGGAAGGAAGGAAGGAAGGAAGGAAGGAAGGGAGGGAAAGGAGGGGGAGGGAGAGAAAAAGAGGCTGACTGGGTGGTGGCTCGCCTGGTTAAGTTTCACACATTACAGTGCTCAAGGACCAGGGTTCAAGCCCCTGGTCCTCACCTCCAGGGGGAAAGCTTCACGAGTGGTGAAGCAGGGCTACAGGTGTCTATCTCTTTTCCTCGTTATCTTTCCCTCTCCTCTTGATTTCTGGCTGTTTCTATCCAATAAATAAAGATAATAAAAAAGAAAGAGAGGGAGAGAGAAAAACAGCTTGAGAGTCTGCTCAGGTGCTCTTGAAAAACAAAAAGAAATTAAACAGCCCTAAATGCTGCTCTTCTCCCAGGCTGTTGAGACTCTTATATCAGTAAAATTTGTAATATCTTCCTCTTTGTTCTCTGATAAGAGAATTGGAGCCACACTTAGGATCTAAGAAAGGAAAAGGGAACATCTTGGACTGGAATGATTCCAAAAGGGCTTCTATATATATACCCCAATCCACTACTTGGCAGCTTCTTCTATTGATTTACGTTCTCTTGCTCTAAGAGGTGGGTCTGTTTTACAAATTATACTAGCCTTTTTTCTCAGTAAACCTGTGGATTTAACCTATTTACAAATGGCCTGGTGGCCAGTAGTACCCATCACCTCAGGCATCAAGTACAACTTACATACTATAGTCAATATTGAAGGCAGTAGCACTGAACAAACACTCTTTTTTTTTCTTCAGATGTTAGAGACCTGCATTCAGCATCTTTGCAATACTCTCAAAGGATAGAAACTGCTATGAAAGTAAAAACTAAGGGTCACATTGAGGAAAATACCCTCATGCCTACACTTTGGAAAGAATGGAGCTATCCACATTCAAATGGAACATGACCTGCACACTAAGCAACTCTGTGATGACTGTTATAAACTGAGGACTAGAGGTCTTATTTCTGTTTAGCAAGTACCACTAAGTCTTCAGATTCTTGCATGAATGACCCTAGGGTAGAGATGGGCCCCCATAGCACCAGGTGGTATTATTAACCAGGTGGTAGACTCAAAGCTCAATTAAAACTGATCAAAGGGGGAGTCGGGCTGTAGCGCAGCGGGTTAAGCGCAGGTGGCGCAAAGCACAAGGACTGGCATAAGGATCCCGGTTCGAACCCTGGCTCCCCACCTACAGGGGAGTCGCTTCACAGGCGGTGAAGCAGGTCTGCAGGTGTCTATCTTTCACTCCTCCTCTCTGTCTTCCCCTCCTCTCTCCATTTCTCTCTGTCCTATCCAACAACAACTACAACAATAAAACAACAAGGGCAACAAAAGGGAATAAATAAATAAAATAAATATTAAAAAAAACTGATCAAAGATGTATCACTGCCTACACCTGAATCTTGTGAGACAAAACCATACTAATTGCTTAATGGGGGCTCCAGTGAGGATTCTTGAAGTTCTTGTGTGAGCAAATCTAGAATTAGTGACAAGTGCTATTAAGACAATAACCATGACCTTGATTAAACAGAATGCTCAAGAGTTCATACTGAGTTCATAAGCTGTGATGAGAATGAGTATGAAAGAACCTTGTAGAATATCCCTTAAGACAAGGTAGAGAAGTAAGGAGTAATACATCTAGCTTCTGTTTCTGAAAATATTTATTTCTCTCCAAGCCCCAGAAAAAAATCAAGAAAGAGGCCCAAAAGGTAAATTTTAAAGGTTCCTGCATCAGCTTTAAAATAATTGAAAAATGGAAAAGAAGTTTAAAGTAAATAATTTCTCTTAAGAGAGTGACATTTTTATTTTCTTTACTCAGAAAGGGAGAAAAAGAGTGGCTGTGCAGGGACACACCTGGTAGAGTGTATACATTACCATGTGTAAGGACTCAGGTTCAAGCCCTGAGTCCCCACCTAAATGGGGCAAACTTTACTAGTGGTGAAGCAGCCTACAGGTGTCTCTCACTCTTTCTCTACCTCCTCTACCTTTCTCAATTTCTCTCTGTCTCTATTGGGCAGATGTAAAAAAGAAAAGAAAAAAAAGAGAAAAAGAAAAAAGACTGATGGGAAGAGTGAACTCATGGAGCCCTGGTGATTCAATTGCCTGGAAGGCAATTTAGAAAAAAAAAAAAACAGAAATAAAGGGAGAAGGGGAAAGAGAGAGCAAGATGGACAGAGAGTAGAGATGCCACAGCACCACTCTGCCATCCATAGAGCTTCTCCAGTGTCATCTGGAATCTTCCCATGTGGTGCTAGGGCTCAAACCAGGACCTGTTCATGGTAAGGCATATGCTCTACTGGTGAGCAATCTACTGGCTCCTCTGCCTCTATTTTGTTGTTGTTGTTGTTGTCACCTATAGAGACTTCTAAAGAAGGAAAGTAAAAGGTGAGGTTGTTCACTATTGTGAGTAGGAGAGTCAAACACAAAAGGAACAATTCCAGGGATACCTATACTAGCTTTGCTGGGTTATTCAGGAGAGGAATTATCCCATTAGCTAAAGATCTCAGTGCTTCTTCTCAGGGTTAAGTGAACCTGTCTTTATAATCATGCTCCCTAAGAATATTATATTTTATCTGCTACCAATGATATCTGAGACACAACCTGATGATTGGTAATGTGGAGAAAGAGGTGACTTACACCCATAACAAGAGCACCATCACTTACAGAGGGGCAGCTATCCAGAGACAGGAATGAACAAATATTTAGTAAAGTATCTCTCCATTGGCTTTGTTTTCAAGAAACTGGATATTGCATGGCTAGTAATATCCTGGACAAGAATACATGGCTAATGATATGAATCTGTGGCATGCTTGAAACCATATCAAGAAACAAGAGGGATGAGAGAGGTGAGATCTCCAAGTCACATAAGAGATTAAACAGCAGAATTGGCCTATTATACTTCTAAATTCATTTTCCCTCTTACCTCAGATGTCTATCCTTAGAAAGGAGGCAGAGAGAATGGGAGGGGGGGTAAAAAAGAACATTCAACAGATTCTTTCATTAAGCAATCCAGTTTGAAGAAACGTGAGTTATGTTACTATATGTTATCTAAAGTAAAAATTCAGATATTCCTATTTTACCAATTGAAGTCACATGTCAAGTTCATCATTTAGAGGAGGGGTATGCTCCTAGAAGTTAAAAATGGATTTCTAGTCATGGTGATGAAAATTATTTTATACTGTTCCCTTGCCACCAAGGAAATTGCTAGAGTAAATTTGCTAGAAAGAACAAAGGGAGTTAGTGGGGAAAAAAAAAAGGAGCTGAAGCCCTGTTGGTATGCATGAGACCCCTTCTGTTTCATTTGGTTTAAATCCCCCCTGCTTAACACTATTCTATTTACATAACCACTTCATTCTATTTACATAACCACTGTTAACAAGTTCCACCCTCCCTCCAGGGCATTTGTGGTTCAGTGATAGGATTCTCGCCTAATCTGCCCCCTCTTTGTCACACTCTGATTTTCACCAGTCACTTTTCTCTCCACCCTCTCTATGTCACATCCTGTTTCCACCTTACTTGGCAAGTATATATAAAGACAACATTGTAAGTTTTACAGTACTTTATCTAGAGTTTAGCTTAGCTCGGCTGCGTCCTGCATGAATAAAGAGATACTGCCTACAGCTCAACCATGAGTCCCTGGTCATCTGTTACCCGCCCGTGAAGCCAGCCCAGCGAAAACAACATAACCCGTCGAAAACAACAAAGCCCTATTCGGGGAGTTCTGAGATTCCCAAACAGACATGATGGACCTAGACTTTGAATAAATCCCTCTCTCCATTGTTACTGGTCATTCCTATCAGGAACAACACAATAGAGCCCTTTGTGGGCCCCCATAGGACCTTGCCCTCAACTTGGATCAACAGTGATAGAGAATGTTCCATCCTCTGAAGGGAGGATGGACAATATACTCTATGCTACATCCGAGGGAGATGGGTCCTGATATTGGGGCAGCTTGTTCCTACTTAGGTTCCTACTTATGACCACAGAATGTGAGCTCAGATCTACAGGGATGCAAACATCACATAGGCTCCTAAGCTGAATATGGGCCCCAGATCACATAAAATCGATGGGGTTTACAGTCAACAATATTTATACCCCTTTCCCATATTAGGGAGTTACTCTCTTCCCTGATCCAGCTTTCTGGTCCTTCTGCCAGCCATGACATCACCTCCCCAGACAATAATTAGGATCCACCTGCATAAATCAGATTTAAGGCTCAGGCAACAAACAAACAAACAAATAAAAAACACTAGTATAGCTACAGGCCCTTTGGAATATAATTAAAATATGCCTACTAGCTATCTACAAAATGGAGGACCCCCAACTCTTCATCTGCTCTATTCCTGTCTTTACATTCATGATTGTTCAACAATTTGTTTGGCTTTGTATGTTAACTCTATTTTCAACCACCAGGTTCCAGATGCTAGCATGATGCCAACCAGACTTCCCTGGACAGACAACCCCATCAATGTGTCCTGGAGGTCCACTTCCCCAGAGCCCTGGCCCACTAGGGAAAGAGAGAGACAGGCTGGGAGTATGGATCAACCTGTCAACGTCCATGTTCGGGGGGAAGCAATTACAGAAGCCAGACCTTCTGCATCCCACAATGACCTTGGGTCCATACTCCCAGAAGGTTAAAGAATAGGAAAGCTATCAGGAGAGGGGATGGGATACAGAGTTCTGGTGGTGGGAATTGTGTAAAGTTGTTACCCCTCTCATCCTATGGTTTAGTCAATGTTTCCTTTTTATAAATAAAATTTAAATTTAAAAAATTTTAAAAAGGTAACTCAAGAGAACAGGAAGAATAAAAGTCAAGGATATCAGAGATGTAAGGATATATGTATCAGGGAAGGTAAAATGGGACCGGGAGGTAGAAGAAGAAAAAATAATACCCATCCACATGTGTTGAAATTATATTCTTCACACTTTGGCATCTCTATAAGCAATTGGTTTGACTTCTTGAGTTTCACTATGGAAATTAATTTCCTGTTTTGAAATCCATCTGTTCTATACAGCCAAATACACAAGATCGAAATTAAAGCTGGTTTCGCCTTTTACAGTATGTAATCATACTCTTTCAGAGATATAGCTGCAGAAGAGGGTATTGAAATACTTGTTTTGTTTCATTTGGGCCACCTGTCAATTTTATCTTTACACAACCTGGTCCACTCTGATAGTTGTTATTCACATCAGCTGAGGAGTCAGGACAAAAGGGAGCAATGGCCAGTTTTCTCTTTCCTTTTCAACTACTGGTGTTTCTATATCACGAGCAAAATAAAGTTTGGGGATAGGAAAGGGTTTTTCTTTTCTTACTTTTTTAAAGATGGCACAGTGGCAATCCAGTGATTAAAACTGATTGTCTGAATGATAAAGCTTCTGGTCTACTGTGCCCTGTCATTGTCACAGTTCCTTCTGATTCAATTAGGGGGCAGCACACTGGGGGATTTCTGCCTGGCTTCCATGGACCTAAGGCTTTTATTTTTATTACATGCTAACTTGGTTTTAAACAAAGCTTTGAAGCTTCCCAGGGTTAATCTTTAATGAAAATGGAGAGGCAAATAAAAAAGGTTGAAATAAATTTCAATGAAAGCAGTAAAGGTGCTAATTCAGGGAGGGTGAAGAATATAAAAGTGAAAACAGTTTAAAAGAGGCAAGGATAGATTCAGCAGAAAAGAATAAAAAATTGACAGTGATGAGATTAGTTAAAACAGTTTGGTTTTCCATTTTATTAACATTTTCTGCTGCCTGAAGTATATTTTTAAAACACAAAAGATTAAAGATACTAAGAAATCATTATTAAATTATAGGGTTGGTAAGAATTGAACAATGCTACTTAAACCAAAAACATAAAAACCATTATTGCTAACTTTGTCTTTTTCTCTCATTCTTCATGTTTTCTGGAAATTTTTTTTTTCATCTAGAAAATTCATGCTGATCCCAATACAAAAGATTTTTTTTTTTTTAATTTTTGGAAATGTATGAAATCTGATCCACTTAGGGCTATGAAAAACATTTACATAGATTCATTTTGAAAGACTAATGAACAATGATACATTCAGTATTTAAAAACTAGGAGCTTAGTTATTCATAAATTATAAACATGTTAAGATGAACTAGGGATAATTAATTCTTTTTTTTGCCTCCAGGGTTATCACTGGGGCTCAGTGCCTGCACTATGAATCCACTGCTCCTTGAGGCCATTTTCCCCCCATTTTGTTCCTGTAACTGGATAGAACAGAGAGAAATGGAGAGAGGAGGGGAAGACAGAGAGGGGGAGAGAAAGATAGACACCTGCAGACCTGCTTCACTGCTTGTGAGGCAACTTCCCTACAGGTGGGAAGCCAGGGGCTCAAACCAGGTAATCAACTTCTATACCACACAGCTCTGTCACAGTTCTATAAATAGTTCCAAGTGAACATCTCACATACTGGTAACAAGTTATTAACATGTGCCGTCAATGGAGTTGATGAAAAATTACTACAAATATGGGAAAAGTACATTTTCCCATATTTGGGAGCTACTCTCTTCCCTGATCCAGCTTTCTAGTCCTTTTTCCAACTATGACATCATCTCCCCAGACAATAACTTACGTCACCTGCATGTTAGATGTCAAGCTCAGGCAAAAACTTGTAGGGTCATGGGCCCCTTGGAATATACCTAAAATAGACCCCAAACCTTCATCTGCAATATTGTAGCCTTTAGGTTCATGATTAGTCAACAATTTGTTCTGCTTTATATCTTAATTCTTTTACAGTCACCAGGTTTGAGATGCTATCATGATGCCAACCTGACTTCGCTGGGCAGACAACCCACCAATGTGTCCTTGAGCCCCACCTCCCCAGATTCCTATTCCACTAGGGAAAGAGAGACAGACTGGGAGTATGAATTGACCTGCCAATGCCCATGTTCAGCAGAGAAGCAATTACAGAAGCCAGACCTTCCACCTTCTGCACCCCATAATGATCCTAAGTCCATGCTCCCAGAGAGATAAAGAATAGGAAAGCTATCAAGGGAGGGGACTGGATATGGAGTTCTGGTGGTGGGAACTGTGTGGGAGTTGCACCTCTCTTATCCTACGGTCTTGTCAACACATTTTATAAATTAAAAAATTACTACAAAACTCTGATTTTTGTTTATAATAAAAACTGAATCTTGTGTTCCCTAAAACTACAACATGTATGTGGTTTTTCTCACAAACCTGTGCTTTTCTCTGTCTTCATCTTCCTGTGTAGCAAAAATTTTCCATTGGAAATGGGCAATGATGTTGCTGCGGTTGTGAATAGTTAGAGATCGCTGACTAGCCAAAGATATATAGGTTTTCTCAATGGTCAAAGAGTTCTTGTCCAGCCTTATATTCACATCTATAGCAGCTCCATACAGAGATACGAGCACATTTTCACCTAGAATTAACAAAATATTAATATAATTCAAGACTTACTCTAGAATTACAGTACCAGGCTACTTTCCCAAGTTCAAGTGAGAATATAGATTTTTCACATTTTATGCCCCTCCATCAATCCAGGACAATATCAGAAAATTTAAGCAATATACTTGATGTGGTTATAGAAAACCAAACTGGGAGCTGGGCAGTAGTGCAGTGGGTTATGCATTCCTGGCATGAAGTGCAAGGACCGGCGTTAAGGATCCCGGTTCAAGCCCCACAGTTCTCTACCTGACAGGGGGTTGTTTCATAAGCACTAAAGCAAGTCTGCAAGTGTCTATCTTTCTCTCCCCCTCTGTCTTCCCCGCTTCTCTCAACTTCTCTCTGTCCTATCCAACAACAACAACAACAGCAACAAAAGTGGGGAAAAATGGCTTCCAGGAGCAGTGGATTTGTGGTGTAGACACTGAGCCCCAGTGATGACCCTGGAGGCAAAAAAAAAAAAAAAAAAAAAAAGGAAGAAAAAGGAAGAAAATCAAACTGTTTTGCTTAGTAATAGTAGGGGGGAAAAGCATATACCTATAGTTGTTTGGGTGCGAAAAGACTTTTTGTTCTTTGTAACTATTTAAAATCTTATAGCCTAGGGTCAGAAGATAGTGACTCAGATTTGAACCAGGATACATGGAAGTGCCATGACACTAGGAAATTCTCTGGTGCTACTGTCTGTATTTCTGTCTCTCAGTACTGTGGTGTCTTTCTTTCTCTTTCTAAAATAAAAAGAATGAGGGAAAAAAAGCTTGGAAGTGGTGAAATTCTGCATGTGTGAGAACCCAGTGTCACCAAAAGTAGTAAATAAATATTTTAAAAGATATAATTAAATAAATAATATAAAATCCAGTACCCTGACAGAAGGGCACCTGAATTCTAGCATTATAACCAGAGTCTGTACCATTATTTCAATCACAAACTGGATTTCTAATTGAGTCTTATAATAACTACACTAAGTAAGTCTGTTGAGTATACTCAGTATGAGAGGATTCTAAAGGACATCAAAAAGGAAGGTTCATCAACTTCATTACTAAAAAAATTAAAATGATTTAATCCTAGGTCTCCCCTGCAGGGAAGAAGCTTCATAAGTGGTGAAGCAGTGTTGCAGGTGTCTCTTGGTTTATCTCTCTCTCTCCCTTTATAACTCCCTCTTCCCTATTAATTTCTCTCTATCTCTATCCTACATGTTAAAACATAATAAAATGATTGTAAAAGGGCCCATAGCCCTAAACAATGACAGTTAAAACAAAATTTAAAGCACACACGTGCATGCACACAAATACACAATGAGTATTAGTTTAACAGAAAGAAGGCAAATGGGCTGGGAGGAAAGCATGATGGTTATGCAAAAAACTCTCATGCTTGGGGCTCTGAAGTCCCTGGTTCAATCCCTAGCACCACAATAAGCCAGAGTTGAGCAGTGTTCTGTTAAAGAAGGAGAAGGAGGAGAGGGAAAGGGAACAGAAAGAAAGAAAGAAAGAAAGAAAGAAAGAAAGAAAGAAAGAAAGAAAGAAAGAAAGAAAAAAAGAAAGAAAGAAAGAAAGAAAGAAAGGAAGGAAAAGAAGAAGAAGAAGAAGAAGAAGAAGAAGAAGAAGAAGAAGAAGAAGAAGAAGAAGAAGAAGAAGAAGAAGAAGAAGGAGAAGAGAAGACAAAAGAACAAAAATAGAAAAAGAGAAGGAAAACGGGGCAGGGTGGTGATGTACCCGGTTAAATGCACATAGTACAAAAATGCAAGGGCCCAGCAAGGATCCTGGCTTGCAAAGGGATTTTTTCAGAGTGGTGAAGCAGGTATGCAGGTGTCTATCTTTCTCCCTTTCGCTTAATTTCTCTCCGCTCTATCCAATAAAAAAAGAAAAGAAAATGGCTGCCAGGAGCAGTGGATTTGTAGTGCAGGCATTGAGCCTCAAAGTTAATCCTAGAGGCAAAAAAAAAAAAAAAAAAAAAAAAGGAAAACACAGGTGAAACTTGTACTAGTTGTGGTCTAATGCAGCATAACCAACGAATCTAATGTTAGTGGGGATTAAAAGGGCATTATGAGGAAAACGGTAGAGGAAAGACTTAAATTGTTGATGTAGCATAATTTATATTCTTTCATGCTGTTTACATATATCTGTATCTTATAAAGTAATGCCTCCAGTTGATTCTGTTCTCCCTGGTCTAAGCTTTTAGGAGAGTCAATATTTCAAAGAACAAGTCATTATTAGAAATGTATTAACAACTTATACTCACTGTTAAAATTCAATCTGACTGCCATTTTGAAGTCTTAATTGAAGGAACATATAATATACTCAGAGCTATGCTCTATGCATCAAAAAGTCTGAGACAGTCAATCCATTTTTTCCCTCATATAAATTGAATAGTGATTTGTGAGACTATAAGTTAACAGGAGTGTATATTAACACCATTCCTACCACCAAAGGTCTGTGTCCCATCCTACCCCCCCACCACCAGTTGAAGCTGAACATCTACCTTCACCCTCCATCCATGTGTCCTAGAGCCCCACCTCCCCAGTTGCCTACCCCACTAGGGAAAGAGAGAGATAGGCTGGGAGTAAGAATTGACTTGTCAATGCCCATGTTCTGTGGGGAAGCAATTACAGAAGCCAGACCTTCCGCCTTCTGTCCCCATAATGATCCTGGGTCCATACTCCCAGAGGGATAAAGACTAGGGGAACTATCAAGGGAGACGACTGGATATGGCATTCTGGTGATGGGAATTGTGTGGAGTAGTGTCCCTCTTCTTATCCTATGGTTTTGTCAATATTTCCATTTTATAAAAAAATTAAAAATAATAAAAAATAATTTTTTAATTGTTGATGGGAATGGAATGCAGACATCAATCACATTGGGTGGCAACAACTGCCATGTAAAATCGTGATTCCCAAAAAGTTATTTGGAAAAAAATATGTTTAAAATTTTAATAGTAAGAACACCTTTTTTCTGGATAGTGATTTAAGTCCTGGACTTCATTAAAAAAATATCAATCACTTTGATTCTAGGTGTATAGATATGATCTCTTAGGTTTCCAAGAAGAAACAAAGCTACAAACTATAATCTATCTGATGTCAGCAATGTCATTCCTGGTATATCATTCTGACAACAAAGTAGAAAAAAGAAATAATTCTATGAATGTTCCATCAAGCCTCAGAAAGCATAATTGCTTGCAACTAGTTTTTAGCAAGCATTTCTGCTTCATTCACTATTTCATAGATTAAGCAGCTACTTAATAAAGTGATAACCCTTTAAGTGTTTAATCTTCGTTATGTCCTATTACTTTAGATGCAGCAAGATACTCCTCAAGGTTAACAGAAAAAAAATATCTAGGCATTTAATCTAATTATTTTAAAATGCATATATAATAAAAATTCTAAGTATTAAAAAGATTATACAATTAAAATAAAATACCTTTCTCCACTCTCACCCAATCTTAGACATGCATTTTAAAGTTAAAACCTGTTAATATTTCCATGTACAACCTTCCCAAATAAAAGTTAAAAAAAAACAAAACCAACAACTAGTATAGCCATGGGCCCTTTGGAATATAAATAAAATAGGCCTACTATCTATCTACAAAACGGAGCTCCCCAAATCTTCATCTGTATTATTCTAGCCTCTAGGTTCAATATTAGTCAACAATTTATTTGGCTTTATATGTTAACTCTTCTTTCAGCCACTAGGTTCCAGATGCTACCATGATGCCAACCGGACTTCCCTGGGAAGACGACCCCACCAATGTGTCCTGGAGCCCCGTTTCCCCAGAGCCCCACCCCACTAGGGAAAGAGAGAGGCAGGCTGGGAGTATGGATCGACCTGCCAAAACCTATGTTCTGTGGGGAAGCAATTACAGAAGCCAGACCTTCCACTTTCTGCTTCCCATAATGATCCTGGGTCCATGCTCCCAGAGAGATACAGAATAGGAAAGGTACCAAGGGAGGGGATGGGATATGGAGTTCTGGTGGTGGGAATTGTGTGAAGTTGCACCCCTCTTATCCTATGGTTTTTGTTGGTGTTTCCTTTTTATAAATAAATTTTTTTAATATTTATTTTATTTATTTATTCCCTTTTGTTGCCCTTGTTGTTTTATTGTTGTAGTTATTATTGTTGTTGTCGTTGTTGGATAGGACAGAGAGAAATGGAGAGAGGAGGAGAAGACAGAGAGGAGGAGAGAAAGATAGACACCTGCAGACCTGCTTCACCGCCTGTGAAGCAACTCCCCTGCAGGTGGGGAGCCGGGGTTCAAACCGGGATCCTTATGCCGGTCCTTGTGCTTTGCGCCACCTGCGCTTAACCCGCTGCGCTACAGCCCAACTCCCAATAAAAAAAATTTTTTTTAAATATACACTAAGTATATTTAAATTTTAAACTTTTAAACTTTCCAAGGAGTGAAATTTAACAATTTGATTCATAAAAACTCATGGCTAAAATCACCTTTAATATTAGACAAGGGGGAACAGAAGCAACTGGTAGCATCACTTTTTAAGATACTGCCATATAAATGGCATTAAAGGACATAAATTATGATGAGGTCTTGTATGGTATAGCAAATCCTAATAATGGGATTTTCAAAGTCAAATCAATTTCCAAATAATTTGGTTATAACAATATCTATTGACTTCTTAAACCCTAAGACAGCAGTAACCTTCCTCATTCTCTATATAAAACCCATATTTTTCCCAGTCCTAGAACCTCTGGGGTGGGGCTCACTTTCCTGCATGCTTCTCTCAATTCATACCAACTGACTCTGCATCTGCTGCTCTCAACCGAATCACTGCAACCAGTACCTCCTCAACATGTTTCACTTCGGATTGTGTTCAAAGACAACAGGCGTGGAATATCAACCCTTCATTACTTTGGTGAGACCTTTGCTAGCTAATAGGACTCCTTAATTCCATTTTGGGCAGTGTACTTCCTAACAAAGCCACAGAACCTAGATAAAGACCAGTGCCCATGCAATAGGGTATATATACACATGTATCCATAAGTTAGGGGAAAATATCTACCTTAAAGCAAAAGTGCACAATAGTTTGCAGTGAGTCAAAAAATGCAGCAAGCAAGTAGAAAGATCTAAATTTCCTTGGGCAGATGACCTCACCAATATGTCCTGGAACCTCACCTCTCTAGATCTCTGCCCCACTAAGAGAGAGAGGGTAGAAATATGGATTGACCCGTCAATGCCCATGCCCAGCGGAGAGGCAGTTACAGAAGCCTGACTTTCCACCTTCTGCACCCCATAAAATGATCCTGGGTCCATACTCCCAGAGGGATAAAGAATAGGAAAGGTTTCAAGGGAGGGGAAGGGATATGGAGCTCTGGTGGTGAAAACTGTGTGGAACTGTAACCCTCTTATCCTATGGTCTTGTCAATATTTCCATTTTATAAATAAATTTTAAAAACTCACTTTAGTCATTCATCTGTCCATGGAAATAGCATTTAGACACTATTTCCACTCTTAGGCTATTGTGAATAATGCAGTTATGAACAGAGGGATGTATGTCCTTTTGAATTAATGTTTGAGTGTCCCTTGGATAAAGGTTTAAGAGTGCTATTGCTGGATCACAAGGTAATTCCATTTTCATTTGTTAAAGGACTCTCCACACAGTATTCTAAAGGGGCTACATCAAACTGCATTTCCACCATCATTGTAGCAGAGTCCTTACTTCTCCACAACCTTACTAGCACCTGTCATTTTGTTTTGTTGATGTAGGCCATTCTCACTGATGTGAAATTGAATCTCTGTGTAGTTTTAATTTGTGTTTCTCTAATGATAAGTAAAATGGAGCATTTCTTCATATGTCTGTGGGCTATTTAGTTCTTTGGCACACTTTTTCACTGGGTTATTTTTTTTATTGTTGAGCTGTACTAGTTCTGTATAGATATTTAATATCAGTCACCTGTCAGATGTGTGATATGTAAAATATTTACTGGGTTTTCTGGTTATCCTTGTGTAGTTTGCTTTTGCTGTGTAGAAGCTTTTTAGTTTCATGTTGTCCCATTCATTTAATCTTTTTTTCACTACCCATACCTATGGGATTGACTCTCCAAATACTCCTTTGATATGAAGATTCTGCAACATCTCAGATGTTTTCTTTTTTAAATTTTAGAGTCTCTTGTCTAATATCTACATCTTTGACCCACTTTGGTTTGATTCTAAAGTATGATGTTAGATGGTGATCTAGTCCCCCCCCCTTTTTTTTAACAATGTCCTAAAGTTCTCCCTGTAAAGGTTTTTTACTTCTATTAAATTCACCCCAAGGTATTTTATCTTTTGGGGTTCAATTATAAATGAGATTGAGTCCTTTATTCTCCTTTCCTCTGACTTCTCATTTGTATACAAAAATACCACAGAAGAAATTTAAGAAATTTAATTACATAAAAATGAAAAAATTCTGTATGAGAAAAAAACTCATAAACGCAAAGTGGATATTATCTGCTTATATCTTAGACAATATATACATATATACTAGAAACAATTAAAACAATAAAACAGAAGAATGTTCTGCATGTATAGACTATTATATTTACTGGTGACTATAAAACACTAATCCCCCAATAAAGGAAAAAATTTTTTTAAAAAAAGAATGATATGTTTGTACACAAAGAAATGCAAAGGGACTCTATATTAAAGATACTCAACTTTATTCATAATGAAAATGTAATATAAGGGCTGGTGTGGTGACACACCCTGGTTGAGCACACATATTACAGTGCAAAAGGACCCAGGCTTGAGCCCCCAGTCCCCATCTGCAGGGGAAAGCATTGCAAGTAGTAATGCAGTGTCGCGGGTGTCTCCCTGTCTCTATCTCCCCTACCCTCTAAGTTTTTTACTATCTCTAGCCAATAAATAAAGATAATAAAAAATATATAATATGGTTATATATATATATATACACACACACACACATATATATACACACACATTCTGTTTTATGTCAAACAAAACAAAAGCTTGAGAATATAGTTTGTCATCAAACCTGTGGAAGAGATCCTCATACACTGCTATGGGAATGCAAAATGGTACTTCTCTCCCACTTCATGTAGTGAGTTTGGTAACACAATTCAAAATATCTATACAAATTACAAAATTATCCTCTGGTCTGCTTCTAGGAACTTATCCTAAAGATGAGTCAGAACAAGATTAACAGAATTCACTACAACATGTTCTTAGTAACAATAACAGAAACAGTCAAAACATTCAATAAATGGCTGGTTAATCAACTATGCTACATTTAAAAGTAGAATACTATATAGCTCTTTTAACAATGACCTTGGGTCCATATTCCCAGAGGGTTAAAGAATAGGAAAGCTATTGGGGGAGCAGATGGGATACGGAGTTCTGGTGGTAGGAATTGTGTGGAGTTGTATCCTCTTATACTATAGTTTTGTCAATGTTTCCTTTTTATAAATAAATTTAAAAAATGATATAGTAAGGTGGGCAGTGGTACACTTGGGTAAAGCATATATTACCAAGTGCATGGACCAAGGTTCAAGCCCCTGGTTCCCCCCCCCCCCCACTGTATGGGGAAAGCTTCATGAACAGTGAAGCAGTGTGGCATGAGTCTCTCTGTCTCTTTCTTTACCCCTCCCTTTCTTCTAAATTTCTTTCTGTCCTAGTGAATAAAATAAAGTTAAGAAATATCAAAGATTTATAAGGTAGGCTAGAAATGATCAAATATGAGGAAAAGATAGACAAAACTCTCTTTCACATATAAGTTTTTGAAACATCATCACTGATTGAAATATAATTGAAAGGAAAACAAAAATAAATCATTTTGACTACATAAAACTGAAAAGCTTCTGCACAGCAAAGGGGATCATGATCACCATAACAAAGAGTTTCCCCCTCTATGTAGTTAAGAAGATCTTTATATGATACACATCAGACAGAAAACTTATTAACTAAAATACACAAATAACTCATCTAATTAAGAGATGTATTTAGAGTAATAGTGCTCAAAAAACAGAAATCTCAGTCTGATTGGAAAACCTGAATGTCAACTTGATGGAAGATCCCATGTGGTTAGTGGTCAAGAAGCATGTTTTCTAATCATTCTCTGTAACCAATATATACAGGATACTATCAAAAACTAGATACTGAGTTGAACAATGATTACCTTCCATATTGATGCACATTTATTTGTAAACTCCAAGTTTTATGGTTATGAGCCAGAAGAAGATGAAAGTAGACATAGACTCTGTACAATACTACCATAAAAAGAAAAAAAGAAAAACGACTAAAGCAATTCTACTAATGAGGTGAACTAGTTATGACTTTTTGCTAAAGAAATACAAAAACTGAAGCTTCATGTATTACAACTACTTGTAGGATATTATCAGACACACAGTACACAAATGTTATAGAACATATAGGTGGAAAGGGAGGAAATATTGGAGAAAAGGCTTAGGAAAAAATATGAAGATGGGGGGAGTCCGGCAGTAGCGCAGTGGGTTAAGTGCACGTGGCACAAAGTGCCAGGACTGGCATAAGGATCCTGGTTTGAGCCCCAGGCTCCCCACCTGCAGGGGAGTCGCTTCACAAGTGGTGAAGCAGGTCAGCAGATGTCTGTCTCTTTCCCCCTCTCTGTCTTACCCTCCTTTCTCCATTTCCCTCTGTCCTATCCAACAACAAAGACATCAATAACAACAATAATAACTACAACAATAAAACAAGGGCAACAAAAGGGAATAAACATAAATTTTTTTTTTAAAATATGAAGATGAAGTGAATGAATGTAAAATAATGTAATACTAAGGAAATAAGCAAAGAGTAAAGTCTTCAAAACCAGTATCTATATTTAAGTGGTATGGAAAGATCTCCAGGATACATGGTTAAGCAGAAGAAGAAATGTTAGGAACAATTTGCATATCATGTTATTTTTTTATGAGGGGAGGGTAAAAATATGCACTCATGTTTGCATATAATGGCATAAGCTACTGAAAAGATAAACAGGAAGCCAATTAAATGAGGTGGGTGAATGAGGCTAAGTGGAATACTTTTCATTATATGCTTTTGAAATGCTGCTTTAGTTTTTGAACATATGAAAACAGTATTAACCCCAAACTTTACTGTAAAAAAGGTTTACAAAATCTCCTATAAACATATCAGGACTAACAATGAGGGATATGGAAAATGACAGCATTATTTCATACCCATCCTATTAACAGAAACCTAATGGTTTGATAATGCTGCTCAGGCAGTATATTGGGGAAGCATGAAGAAAAACAAGAAAGAAAAAAATCTCCACATAGTGCTGTTGGAAATATAAATAAGTAAACCACTTGACAAATCAATTTAATATCTAGTAAAATTCAAGGTACATTTACACTAGAATTCAACAATTGTATTTCTAGACATTTATCTTTAAAGAAAATCTCATCCAGCTACACAAGCAGACATACTAGAATTTTATTGGCAGCACTGTCTGTAATAACAAAAATTGAGGAATACTCTATAATTCAGTCAGAGGATAGATAGATTACAGTATTTTCTCATGTTAGAATGTGGTGTATTAGTTAAAAGGAATCAGCTATGTATAAATAAATGTGTGTAAATCTATAAAATATAATTTTGAATGAAAAGAGCTAGTTAGTAAATGGTATATACTGTATGATATATGTTTAAAACTGCTCAAGATAAAATATTATTTATGTGCAAGTACATATGTAATAGAAAATGTACCCAATACAGCTCCACCACACAGTAAGATAGGGAAATTATATCAGGAAAGAGTAACAAAGTGGCTTTGAATCTGTAATCAGTTTAGCTATCCATAAAATGGATCAGCTGAAAGAAATATAATACCAAAACTTTGAGATGTATTAAATAATAGTTGTTGATTATATTATTTATATGCATTTTTTGCTTACTGGAAATATTTCAGTTTTTAAAAATCTAATCAAGGAAAATATTCCCCCAAAACTAGGAGTCAGACTAATGACATCAATTCAGGCTGTTCACTGCAAAAATGTTTTTCCCAGGAATATAATAAGAACCACTATATTCCTTTTTCAGAACCTTCTAGCAGTGATAGTTTCACCACTATCTTCAAATGAGATATTACATCATATCTGTGAGAATGGTCTATCCAACAGAGATCAGAAACAACAAGTGCTAGCAAAGGCATAGACAAAAGGATCCCTTGTACAAGGGTTCTCTTGGCAGGGATGTAAACTGGTTTAGCCCCAATGAGAAACAAACTGGAGGGTCTTCAAAAATTAAACAGTAGAACTACTGGGGGCTAGGGTTAAGTGTACATAGTGTTAAGCACATGGACTCATGCAAGGATCCCAGTTCGAGCCCCCTCCTCCCCACCTGCAGAGGGGTTGCTTCACAAGCGGTGAAGCAGATCAGCAGGTGTCTATCTTTCCCTCCTTCTCATTTCTCTCTGTCCTATCAAAAAAAAAAAAAAAAAGACTTGTAATGTAGGCACAGAGACCCAGTGATAAACCTGGAGGAAAAAGAAAAAAAGGAGAACTACCAAAATGACCTAGTAATTCAATTCCTAAGTATTTATTCAAAGAACATAAAACCACTAATCTGAAAAGATACATGCAGACTTTCGGGACAAATCTGTAATGACCTAATCACTGGCTCTCTCCCAGAAAACAAATATTATAATAAAATCACTCAGTGAATTTCATTAGAGAACAGAGAACTAAAATATGCCTACTAACTATCCACAAAATGGAGGGCCCCCCACCCCCAACATTTCATCTGCACTATTCCAGCCTTTAGGTCCATGATTGTTCAACAATTTGTTTGGCTTTGTATGTTAACTCACTTTTCAGCCACCAGGTTCCAGATGCTAGCATGATGCCGATCAGACTTCCCTGGACAGACAACCCCACCAATGTGCCCTGGAGCTCCACTTCCCCAGAGCCCTGCCCCTCTAGGGAAAGAGAGAGACAGGCTTGGAGTATGGATCAACCTGTCAATGCCCAAGTTCAGCAGGGAAGCAATTACAGAGGCCAGATCTTCCACCTTCTGCATCCCACAATGATCTTGGGTCCATACTCCAGAGGGTTAAAGAATAGGAAAGCTATCAGGGGAAGGGATGGGATACGGAGGTCTGGTGGTGGGAATTGTGTGAAGTTGTACCCCTCTCATCCCATGGTTTTGTCAGTGTTTCCTTTTTATAAATAAAAGATTTTTAAAAAAATAAAGAAAAAGCTACAAAAAAAATATCTATGCAGTGAATTTAAAGGGCTCATGCATGTGCTCAGGAAACAAGTGGCTTAAGAAAAGGCACTTGGCTGAGATTCATCCCAGGAATGCAAGGCTGGTTCAACATCTGTAAGTCAATCAATGTCATTCACCACATCAATAAAAGCAAAGTCAAAAACAACATGATTATCTCAATAGATGCAGAGAAAACCTTTGACAAAATTCAACACCAATTCATGCTCAAAACTCTATAAAAAATGGGACTAGACGGGAAATTCCTCAAGATAGTGGAATCCATATATAGCAAACCTACAGCCAACATCATACTCAATGGACAGAAGCTGAAAGCATTCCCCCTCAGATTGGGGACTAGACAGGGTTGTCCACTGTCACTATTACTCTTCAACATAGTAGTGGAAGTTCTTGCCATAGCAATCAGGCAAGAGAAAGAAATCAAAGGAATACAGACTGGAAGGGAAGAAGTCAAGCTCTCACTATTTGCAGATGATATGATAGTATACATAGAAAGACCTAAAGAATCCAGTAGAAAATTACTGGAAGTTGTTAGGCAATATAGCAAGATATCAGGCTACAAAATCAATGTACAAAAATCAGTGGCATTTCTTTATGCAAACACTAAATCTGAAGAAGAAGACATCCAGAAATCACTCCCATTTACTGTTTCAGCAAAATCAATAAAATACCTAGGAATAAAGTTGACCAAGAAGTGAAAGACTTGTATACGGAAAACTATGAGCTGCTACTGAAGGAAATAGAAACTAATACCAAGAAATAGAAAGACATCCCATGCTCATGGATTGGAAGAATAAATATCATCAAAATGAATATTCTCCCCAGAGCCATATACAAATTTAATGCAATACCCATCACAGTTACACCATGCTTCTTTAAGAGAACAGAACAAACACTACATTCATTTATCTGGAACATGAAAACACCTAGAATTGCCAAAACCATCTTGAGGAAAAGAAACAGAAATGGAGACATCACACTCCCAGATCTCAAACTATATTATAAAGCCACCATCATCAAAACAGCCTGGTACTGAAACAAAAATAGGCACACAGACCAGTGGAACAGAATTGAAAGCCTAGAAATAAATCCCCACACGTATGGACATCTAATCTTTGATAAGGGGGCCCAGAGTATTAAATGGAAGAAGGAGGTTCTCTTCAATAAATGGTGCTGGGAAAACTTGGTTGAAACATGCAGAAGAATGAAATTGAACCACTTTATCTCACCAGAAACAAAAATCAACTCCAAATGGATCAAAGACCTGGATGTTAGACCAGAAACAATCAAATACTTAGAGGAAAACATTGGTAAAATATTTTCCCACCTACACCTCAAGGACATCTTTGATGAATCAAACCCAATTGCAAGGAAGACTAAAGCAGAAACAAACCAATGGGCAATGGGACTACATCAAATTGAAAAGCTTCTGCACATCCAAAGAAACTATTAAACAAAGAAACCCCTCACAGAATGGGAGGAGATCTTCACATGCCATACATCAGACAAGAGACTAATCACCAAAATATACAAAGAGCTCAGCAAACTTAGCACCAAAAAACAAATGACCCCATCCAAAAATGGGAAGAGGTTATGAACAAAACATTCACTACAGAGGAGATCCAAAAGGCTAACAAACATGAAAAACTACTCTAGGTCACTGATTGTCAGAGAAATGCAAATTAAGACAACATTGAGATACCACCTCACTCCTGTAAGAATGGCATACGTCAAAAAGGACAGCAGCAACAAATGCTAGAGAGGCTGTGGGGACAGAGGAACCCTTTTGCATTGCTGGTGGGAATGTAAATTGGTCCAGCCTCTGTGGAGAGCAGTCTGGAGAACTCTCACAGGCTAGACATGGACCTTCCATATGATCCAGTAATTCCACTCCTGGGGTTATACCCCAAAGACTCCATAACACCCAACCAAAAAGAGGTGTGCTCAACAAAAGATGAGTGGCTGAGAAAGCTGTGGTATATATATACAATGGAATACTATACAGCTATCAAGAACAATGAACCCACCTTCTCTTGGACAGAGCTAGAAGGAATTATGTGAAGTGAGCTAAGTCAGGAAGATAAATATGAGTACGGGATGATCCCACTCATCAACAGAAGTTGAGAAAGAAGATCTGAAAGGGAAACTAAAAGCAGGATCTGACTAAATTGAAAGTAGGGCACCAAAGTAAAAACCCTGTGGTGAGGGGAAGGGTGGACATGTAGGTTCCTGGGCCGGCTGGGGAGTGGGGGTGGGTGGGTGGGATGGGACACAGTCTTTTGGTGGTGGGAATGGTGTTTATGTACACTCTTAGTAAAGTGTAGTCATATAAATCACTAGTTAATTAATATTAGAGGGGGGAATTAATTGTATGCTTCAAAGTTTTTAAAACACAGACTGTGTCTTTTTAATATATAGGCTGTTTATTTGATATGCGGACTCTCTCAAAAGCCTAGACCAAGTAGATCAGAAGCAACCAATAGCACAGCTATATACAAGATACTGGGTATTATACAGCAAACCCTAAGAAAAGGACTTTTCAAAGTTAACCCAATTACCAAATAATTGATGATAACATTAACTATCCATTGTCTTTTTAAACCCTAAGACAGCAGGAACCTCACATTTCAACTATAAAGCCTGTATTTCCCCCAGTCCTGGAACCTTAGGATAGGGCCCAATTTTCCATATGCCTCTCCCAATCCATATCAAATAATATTGCATCTGCCGATCACAACCTAATCAATGCAATGATTGCCACCTCAACATGCTTCAGCTCTGACTGTGTCCAGAGACTTCAGGTGTGGAATCACCCTTCAGCTTCATTACTTGGGTGAGATCTTTCCTTTCATAGTATACTCTAATTCCATCCCAGGTGGTTCACTTTCTAACAAAGTCCCAAAACCTAGATATAAACCAGGTTCTGTGAGAGAGAGCATATGTTCACACGTATCCATAAACTAGTGCAAAATATATACCTGAATGCAAAAGTATACTAGAGTTTACAGTGAGTACCCCCCAACACTTCATCTCCACTATTCCAACCTTTGGGTACATGACTGCTCAACAATTTGTTTGGCTTTGTATGTTAACTTTCTTTTCAGCCACCAGGTTCCAGATGCCATCAGGATGCCGGCCAGGCTTCCCTGGACTGAAGACCCCACCAATGTGTCCTGGAGCTTCGCATACCCAGAGACCCACCCTACTAGGGAAAGAGAGAGGCAGACTGGGAGTATGGACTGACCACTCAACATCCATGTTCAGTGGGGAAGCAATTACAGAAGCCAGACCTTCCACCTTCTGCAACCCACAAGGACCCTGGGTCCAGGCTCCCAGAAGGATAGAGAATGGGAAAGCTATCAAGGGAGGTGATGGGATATGGAGATTGGGTGGTGGGAATTGTGTGGAGTTGTACCCCTCCTACCCTATGGTTTTGTTAATTTATCCTTTCTTAAATAAAAAAATAATAATAATAATAATAAAAAAGGTAGAACTGTGGGCATGGCTCAGTCTCTCTGGCCAGGTCTTCACGTAAGTATTAATTCTGCTCCTCTCTCTCCCTGTGTGTTACTCTTTCTCTCTCATGTCCTAACATGTGAATGTTCTCAATTTTCCCAAATAAAATTTAAAATTCCTGAAAAAAAAAAAAGAAAAAAAAGAAAGAAAACACACTTGGGACTGCTGTTTAGAGCTATAGAAGCCGCAGGTTCATTAGTGAAGCCCAGGGGAGCTGTCTGAGGAACCAGGGAATGGAAAACTACCTCTGTGGCAGCCAAAGGTCCATGAAACTAAATGTGTCCCAGCTGGCATAGAAACCCTGATAAACAGCATCAGAGTAACTTAGAGCTCACAGCTGGGTTCCTACTGTCAGGAATAAGTTTGTCAAGAGGAGGTCTGAACTTCCTGCCAACCCTGACCCCCCAACAAGGGCTCTGTTTAAGGGACATCAGACATCATAATACTTCACTTCTTCAAAACCCATCCCCTACCCCAAACCCCACCTGCAACTTAGTACAAAGCAGAACCCAGTGCCACCTGCTGGCCAACAGCAGAAATAAAAAACAAAACAAAACAAAACAAACAAAAGATGGGTAAAACTAGGAAATCAGGATGGTCAGACACTTAATGATGCAGATCCAGAAGAGAAAGACTTTATAACACATTTTCAGGAAATTTGAAGAAATAGAAAGTTCTCAACTTAATAAGCAGAAATGGATTAAGAAATCCATGACTTCAAAAAGTCACTTGATAAGAAAATGGAGAACTTGAAAACAGAGTGACAGGGTATGAAGGAAAATTTGACTGGTCTCAAAGACCAATCCAAGGAAGTTGACTTACCCATGAAGAAGAAAGAACATCAGAGATAGAAGACAAAAATGACAGCACTCTTGGACTTGTAAAGTAGGAGAAAAAGGATTCAGAAGAAATGAGGCAACTCTCCAAGAGACTAAAGACTCCATTAAAAAAGCGAATATCAGAACTATAGGAGACTCAGAAGGAAAGGGGAAAAGGAAAGGTGGAAAAAAACATATTCAAAGAAATAATCGCAGAATTTCCCCCCCCCAAAAAAAAATTTTGGGGATTTGATCAGGATGTAGATATTCAGGAAGCAGAGAGAATCCCAAATCTCTAAACCCAAGTAGACTCCTTCCAAGACACATCATTGTGACTATCAAAAGTCAAGGACAAAGAAAAAAAAACTACAAGCTGCTAGGGAAAAGAAGAATGTGACTTATAATAGCAGTATAGTCAGACTCACATCACACTTTTCTGTAGGAATCATGAAAATCAGAAGACAGTGGAGTGGTATAGTCAAGGTTTTAGAAGGCAATAACTACCAGCCACACATACTTTATCCTGCAAGACTATCATTCAAATATGAAGGAGCAAAAAGTAGCAGACATACAAAAACTAAAGGAGTTTTCCATTACCATATCTGACTTGCAAGAGTTATTAAAAGGAGTACCACAAAAAAAAAACCAAGAATCATTTAACAATCAACAAGACGATACACAGTAAAACAGACTCAGAAACATAGGTATGAACATTTATGGCAACTTTAAAGCATGAAAAGGGAAGAAGTGGTTAGAGGTTGTTCAAGCAAAGAACAATGAGACAAAAACAGTCTTAAAGACTCTCTTAGATGTATCTATATATAATATGTTTATGTATAAATAGTATATATATACTTTTATATACAACAGACCTAAATGTATAGTTTTATATGAGTTAAATGATGTCATTTTCTCTCTAATACTTTTAAATGTTTCTTTTATCTTTGTTTTTCTCATCCTTTTCATCATATAATACCTTGAAGTTCTTTAATGTAGTCTTTGTGATCATAGACTCTTGTTAATAGTTATATTGGTTACCAAATTATTTGCTTTACTCTGAGGGACAATTACCAAGTGGTTTTGCTCATGTGCACAATATGAAGAACTGATATACATGAACATGTTAAAAAGAAAAAAATGTAGTCATATCATTGCTAAAGCGAAAATTATGATGATCTTTCGGAGAACAGTGGAAAAGCAAGGGGAGGAGGGTGGGCACTATGGTGGTGGGTGCCATGTGGATTTATTACCCTGTAATCTTATGATCTTATAAGCCATTATTAAATAACTATAAAATTAAAAAGATACATGTACGCCTATGCTCACTGCAATGTACCATTTACAGTAGTCAAGACTTGGAAAGAACCCAAGTACCCACTGATAGACAAATTAGTTAAGAAGTTGTGGCATATATAAACAATGGAATACTATTTAACAAAGACAATAATGAAATATTTCTCTTTGCTCCAAGCATGGCTAGAACTACATGGGATCATGCTAAGTAAAATAACTCAGAAGGAAGACAAATACTGAATGATCTCACTTACAAGTCAGATATAACAGAAGGTAACAAAGTCAGAAGAAAACAGTTTCTTACACAAAAGTAAAAGCCCACAGAACTGAGATCACAATGGGAAAGTGGAGGTAAAGGAGTTGGTAAGGGTTAAGGGAAAATTCCATAAGCCTTGGTACAGGGTATAGTGTGATGACACATTATGAACCGGAAAGATATTGAGCCCCTAAAACATACAATATCGTAAACCAACATTACCACAATACAAAATTTAGGAAACACAACAAAAACAATCAGCCCCACTAAGTGAAGGAAACAATAACTATTCCCACAGCTGTTAAAACACTTGAATTTTTTTTTTTTACATTTTCCTTCAAAAGGGCCCTCCAGTCCTTAGCTACTTACAAAACTGACTCAAAGAGAGTGGTGCTTTGCCTGTGAAATTAATAAGGTTGCTATCTCTTAGCTGTAGTATTTTTTTTGTGCCCTTGGAGTATCTCTCCCTACTCCAGTTTCTTTTCTGTTTCTAGGGTAAAATGTTGCAATCACTGTAGACGAGGCTAGCCACAGTCATTTATTATGTCCCAGTAAAGATATATTTTGTGGACAGTCTCATTACTTCTTGCCAGTTTTGCTACTATCAATCAAGCAAAACCAAATATGAACAAGACTAATTTTACCACAAAAATCTGAAGTTAGCAATTTGCACAATACATTTCATACTGTGGTTTCAGTACTTCCAGACAACATAGGACAGTAAATAATTACGTGAGTGGAGTCAGAGACTCTCTAGGGAACTAACAAATTGATGGAAAGTGAGTTTCTTGTCTCTTGGTCAGAACAGGGTCAAATTCACCACTCAAGTGAACTGCTGAATCAAACTTCTTTGGAAGTGCTCTTTATTTGAAGGGTTCAGCAAACAAATTGCATGACTTAACTGATCTTGCCCAGCATATCTGTGGCAATGCCAAAAATCAGTAATCTTAGATTGCCTGGAAGGACACGAAGATTATAGAGTGTGCTGACCTCAGAGAATGTCAAAGACTTGTTAAATTCAAGTTCCAATTTTACACAGGTGCAAATCATTTGACATCTCTGAGCTTCAGTTTCATTCAGGGCTTTAAGTAAGGGAATTAATAATATGTCCTCTCCTAGTCTTCTAAATATCAAGACTTAGTGATATGAAAGTCTTACCTCCCTGTATTATTTACAGAAACCTCACTCTACTTCCCTAAATAATTACTGACCATTAGTTTGTCAACTAAGTTCTATTATCCCCCATCATAAGATGTGGGAGGTAACTCAGTGATAGAACATGTCTGGATTCAATTTCTTTTCTTTTTTCCATTTTTTTGAAACTCATATATATATGATAGACACAGAGAGAAACCAAGAGGGAAGGTGGAGATAGGGAAAGAGTTAGAGAGACACCTGTAACGCTGCTTGTGAAGCTTCCTCGCTGCTGGTAGCATGAGGAGCTTATACCTGGGTTCTTATATACCTGGTTCAGTGTCACCACCCAACCCCCAAAATGAAAGTTTTAACATGACTGTAGAAGCATTCTTTGACTTAGTTCTATTTCCTTAATTAAATTTTTTTTAGTTTTTGTTTGTTTTGTTATGATGCTGGGAAATTGAACCCAGATGACAGGCCAGGCAGTAGCACACCTGGCTGAGTGCACATATTACCATGTGCAAGTACACAGGTGCAAGCCCCTGGTCCCCACCTGCAAGGGTTATGCTTCACAAGCTATGAAGAAGTGTTACAATTATCTACCTATCTCCTTTTCCATCACCACCTTCCCTCTCAAGGAACTGGATTCAAGCCCTTGGTCCCCACCTATGGAGGGAGGGAGGATGTGTCATGAATAGTGAAGCAGAGCTGCAGGTATCTCTTTCTCTCTCCCTTTCTATCTCCCTCTTCCCTCTCAATTTCTAAATGCTAAAAAAAAAATAAATTACTAGAACACTTTCACTTCTTTTATAATGAGTCCTGGATTTTTTTTTTTAAAAAACTACAGTGACATAGACTTACAATTAATTGTAATAATCACAATTGAAACAAAGTCCATGCAGGTAAGTCTGCACCACTATTTTCAGGTAATTATTTAATGATTTCAATTGCAAAATATATCATTCTAAATTACTTAATATATTATATTCTGGCTTCCCTTTATTAGCCTTTAGGAGGACAAAAGAACTTCCTTATGGTTTATTAGAGCAAAATATATAACTGACCATAAACCTGCTCTGTGGAGTACTATCACTATGACTGCTTATATATTAATAATAATGCATCACCCCACACCTTTGGGGAAAAGTGCCCACTTGCCAACTTTGACTTCTGAATTGAAATATCTCCACTTCAGTAAGAGACATAATACTGAGAAAATGCTGAATAAGAGCGGTGGCTCTATTTCTTGATTATGCCAGTGGTTAATGTCACCTCTAAGGTGACAGCCACCTCACCAGACACTAAAGGAAAAATACTGCTGTATCCTTACTTATAGTTTCATTCAAGAAACCACATGTTCAACAAGAAGGTTCTTTTTAAAAAGCATGTTCTAAATACTAATAGCTTTTGGAATAATGTAAAGTTTCCCATCACCCAGTTGAAAAATGTAAAACGTAAGCAATTAACCATTTAAGTGTCTCTTGTAGTGGGAGAGGGGGCCTCCTGGGACCTCAAGCATGTGTCATTTCACTATTCCCCTGCTAACTTTTTCACTCTATTTTAGAAAGAGAGAAGGAGAGATATTACAGCAGCACTCCATATTTGTGAAGCTTCCTTTTATCACAGTGTTCCCACATGAAGCCAGAGCTCAAACATGGGGTCTCATAGATGGTAAGACATATATGCTCTACCAGATGAGCTTCTCTCCAGGCTCCTCTATTTGTATGTGTATAAATACTAAATAATATTTTAATTTCCTATTTTTTGTTTAGTTTTAGTTTTGCTTTATTCTTATCAATGTAGCCTTATATAATATTATTCATAATCTCTCAAAGGATTTGTTTTTTTAATATCAAGTAACTTCAATTATTTCTCAGATTTAGGTAATAAAATCTTCTCTAGAGTAAAGTCAACTGCCTAACAAGCTTGATTTTATCACAGAGGGAGCATCCACAGGAAGAAGGGAAGGGAGTATTCTGGTTCAAGAAAACAGTAATGAGTAAACACTGGATATGATAAAATTTACACTTGGTCTCCTTAATTGCTAGACCACTGGTTCAAACTCTTATTGTCAAAAAAGTAAATATATCTCAGAGCTGCTTTAATGAAGACTATATCCAGTGGGTGACTAGAAACTGTTACAAATGTGATTGAGTACTTCCCACTGAGCATGTACTTGTTTCTTCTGAAACATTGTTAAGGAAGTGTGAAGACTTTCATCAACATCCCATGCTAAATTTCTTTCCTTGTACGAATTCATACTTCAAACAGCTGCAGAGACTTAAATCAGAACTTATTTAGTAAAATGACAAGCCAATGACTGCTTGGAAACATTCCATGATGAATTGTATTTAGATAGTCATTACTGTTTTTCACTAATGGAAGGTTATAGGTTCTGATCACTGATAACCCACAATAAAAATGAAAGCATATTCTTACTAGCAGTTCATTTCATATAAGAAGAATGCAACAAGACAATTGAGTTTAACTATGTAATCTAAAGAGAATGGTTTTAAATATATATATCCAAGTTGACACTATAACATCAGGATATGAAATCAACTTTTCCACACAAGATTATGTTTTAATATACAAATACTCATTTCCTCTAGCCCAGGACTAAATCCAAGTATAGGTATTAATCCCCAAGCTTGTACAACAATCAATCCAGATATGGAATCACTGGGAGAATGCAACATACCTAAGGTAATAAAAATGTGTTGGGCAGTAGATATACTATGGTGGATAAAGCACTGTGTAGGGTAAGATTAAGTGTGAATCTGAGTTCTAATATGGACTTTGACTAGCTTTTGTGACCTTTGAACTACTTACTTCTTTAGGCTTTAGTTTGTTTTTTTTTTTCCAAATGTAAAAAACTAGGGACTAGATTAGATTATCATCGAAGTCTTCTTCAAGTCTTGGTTCTATTGATCTATGAGCACTGTTGGTTTTAAAACTAAATCAAAGGGCTGGGGAGGTGGCTCAACACTGGATCAGATGTCTTGCATATGTGGGACTCTCAATTCAGTCCTCGGTACCACATAAAAAGACAAAGCAAAACTATAATTTTTCCTTCCTTCCTTCCTTCCTTCCTTCCCAATAAAAATCCTGAAGACTTGGGACACTAAATAATAATAATAATAATTATGAAGGAAAACTATATATATATATATATATATATATATATATATATATATATATAATCTCAATCTGCCAGTATCTCTTCTGAATGGATGGGTATTTATATTCTGAGCACTGTATTCCTCAGGTTTTCAAACATGGGAGAAACCATTTAGGCAGGATTTATATCTGACTGAGCAATATTTCTATTGGAGACATTTGTTCTTTGGTCCTTTAACTTGTGAATTTTAAGTTTGCTCTGGTGTAGTCAAAATAATCATTTTATATCCCCTCTCTTAATAGGAATATCCTCCCTTCCACAACATGTAGAACTTTTGAAAAAGAATATTGCATACCTGTGTCATAATGCAAGATGAGTCTTTTGCTGTGATTTCCCACAGTCTGTGGCTCAAATTGTACCTCCAGCTGCATGGACTCACCCACATTAAGAGTTCCAGAAGATGGCTCTATGGAGAAAGGCCTGCAATACACATGGAGACTAACCATCAGAACACACCCTGACTGGAAGACATGAGTTCCAGTTCTGCAAGACAGGACACTACAAGTCAGAAAGCCAAGTATGAAGTATACAGGCATTAAGAACTTTCCTTTTAATGTTAAAATAACAGTAACACATTGGCAAGACAAGAAAAATTTGTGTCCTTGACATCCAGCCATTCTTCTAACTATCACTAAGTGATTCTAGTAAGGGACAGAGTTATAATATATACATAAACACTGTAATCTACAAAACAACAGAACCTACAAAGATATGAAAATCAAGTTTTTAAAAGTTCAGAGATAATAGGAATTCATGATGAAAACATATGTCTGAGTGCCACAAGGAAAAGTGGTAACAGAATCACAAGGGTAATTTGAGAACATTTAACAAAGGGTCTACTTAGAAGGAGGGGGGAGACTTCACTCATTAGATAAATTGAAATTAAAAATCCCATTGAGATTTTACCTCACATTTCGAGAATGGCCTACATCAATGAAACAGGAAATGATAAATGTAGTCAAGGATGGTGCTGCCATTATGGATAACAGTATGGAGAATTCTTAAACAAATAAAAATGGAACTATCTTATGATCCAACAACACCACTCTTGTACATTTATCTAAAAGGCATGAAAATATTAATTTGAAAGAAAAGCACCACCATGTTCATAACTGCATTATTCATAATAGGGAAAACATGGAAACAACCTAAATACCCACTGAAAGATGGCTGGATAAAGAAGTTATGGGTTATATACTCCATGGAGTACTGCATAACAAAACTAAAAGATGATGATGATGTGTCCTTCAGGAAAAAAATGGATAGAACTGGATGTGATTATACTTAGTATAATAAGCAAGGAAGTGAAATACAATTGCTGGATGGTTTAACTCATATGTGGACTGCAGCTATACAGGAATTAAAAAAAAAAAAAAAAGGAGCCAATCCATCTCTTAAACCTTGAGAGAATTATGGTTATCTTTGAGTACAGTGGGGGCATAGAACTTTGGTGAACTATACCTCCATTATCTTATGATCTTATAACCCACTAATAAATAATAAAAAAATATAAAAGGAGGGAGAGGAGCATGAGGCGAAGGTTGTAAGAAATGATGCCATCACCTAACGTTATTAATAGTAGAGCTGTTATCACCTCTAAACCCAAGATCCATGAAGAAGGAATAGTTTCAAAGCCCTTGAGAGTTCTGGGAGAACTTAAACCTTATGAGAAATAAAGAATTTTAGTTGGCCTAGATGGCCTCACAGGGAAGACACTTGGGGGGAAAAGCATCCTGGCCTCACATTCCTCTCCTATTTATTTGCCTGCCATGTCTGCTATTGGTTTAATCTAAGCAGAAGCCGAAAGGCATGGGAGTCTGTTGACCTTGCCATACAGGTCAGCCTCTTGGGTAATAACAAGCTGGAGAAGAGTAGAGAGTATGTTTTGAAAAGAAAAGTGAGGCAAGTTCTTTGTCTTAAAACTAGAAATTGGGCATGTCAACATGGTGGGTAAGTAAGGTAGATCTGGGAATAGGAAAAAAGTTTCATCAGATTTTCCTGGGAGGACATAGTGTGAGAGAAGATGGTGGTGCACCAGATTAAGTGCTCACAAGGACCCAGGATCAAGCACCTGGTCCCCCCCCTGCAGGACTGCTGGTGTGTCTCTGTTTTTCTTCCTCTCTATCTCCCCCTCCACTCTCAATTTCACTCTGTCTCTATCCAATAATAAATAAATAAATAATATTAAAAGAGAGAGAGAGAGAGATGAAAAGAAAGAGAGAGAGAGAGAAGTTGGATCTGATCATGAAGTACCTTGAATAACTTACAGATTTCTATCTTCCAAATAGGAAACCCAGCCCATTTAATTATTTTCATGGTTCATTTCACTCCTTTAAATAGCTAGTTTTTCAAAGTAATACATTGGACAGTGTATTTGGCAGGCTAACCTAACTCTGATTCTTTTTTTTTTTTTCAAAACTTCTTTTGGAGTCTGTTCTTTGAGTCTTCCCTTGGATAATGAAATTAATTTCAGAAACTTAAGCTTTCCTCCATGCAGCTGCAGAGCTTATGGCAAGCAGAGTTAATTGAGAGTAGTACTGCAGGAGACTTCTAATGCTTCCTATCACAATTGTTTGTCTCAAGTAGCCTCCCCCAGGGCTCTGTTCTGGCTCCTACTACGCTATTTAATATTTACATCAATGACCTCCCAGAAACTTCTTCAAGGAAGGTCATCTACGCCGATGACATCTGCTGTGCAACTCAGGCATCAAAGTTCGACATCCTCAAGGAGACACTCACGAAAGACATGTCTCTGATATCTGATTACTGTAAAAAATGGCGACTAATCCCTAGCACTGCAAAAACGGTATCATCTGTTTTCCATCTACACCATGCTTCGGCCTCACGTGAGCTTAATGTGCAGCTTGGCGATACGAGAATCCGGCATGAAGCCCAGTCAGTCTATCTTGGCGTTACTCTCAATCACACTCTCATTTTACGAACATCTCATAAAAACTGCAGCAAAGGTAGGCGCGAGGAATAACATCATTGCAAGACTGGCCAGCTCCTCATGGGGCGCGAGCGCTTCCACACTACGATCATCCTCTCTGGCATTATGCTATTCCACTGCAGAATACTGTGCCCCAGTATGGTTCCGTAGCCCCCATGTCCACTTGGTCGATTCCAAATTATATTCCTCCATGAGGATCATTTCTGGAACCATCCGTTCCACCCCGGTTCCATGGCTGCCAGTTCTTAGCAACATCGCCCCGCCAGATATTCGTTGGGATGTGGCATCATCTAAGTTCATTTCCCACGTCTACGCTCGACCGGACCTGCCAATATACACGGATATCTTCGCCCACCCTGTCCAATGCTTGACGTCTCGTCACCCAATCTGGTCCCCTACGCCTACACTGAACTTCTCTGTTCCCGTCTCTTGGAAACAGAGTTGGCAGTCAGGTGAGGTAAAGAACAAACACCTCATCACAGACTCCTGCAAGCGTCAACCCGGCTTTGACCTAGCACGTTATGATTGGGTCCTCCTCAATCGCTATCGAACAGGCCATGGCCGGTGCGCCGCTATGTTCCATCGCTGGGGAGCCAGAGACGACCGGAACTGCCCCTGCGGCTACAGACAGACTATGACCCACATAGTCAACGACTGCCACCTCTCCAGATTCAAAGGAGGTCTCGAAACTTTACATCAGGCTCAACCTGACGCTGTTGACTGGCTACGGAAGAAGGGCAAACGCTAGAAGAAGAACAATTGTTTATCTTCCCTAGTGCTATCTGGATCTACTTCTTATTTGGTTTCTTTCTCCATTCTGTCTCATAGCTGCAATACTACTCTTCCATTGAACCTCAGCATATCTGTAGATGCAGCTTGAGTGGTGCTTACTTCCATGGAGCCAATTCTGAATTCCAAAACCCTGCTCTGCCCAAGACTTTGGGCAAATCATTTAATTTCAGTCTCTTTCTTTGCAAAATGAGAAGAATGACAACACCTTCTTAGGACTAAAAGCAGTGATACAGACAATATCACTTCAATATTGCTAAGGTTAATGTCTAGCACATAAGAGGGGCTTTGTGTTTTTTTGCTATTCCTATTATGTCCCTTACTTTTCTAGATGGAAGATGAGCCTGAGAATGAACTTCAGTGCTTAGATGAATTCAAGGATTTATCATTCTCTAAATCTTCCACATATAGTTCTAGAGATAATCGTTAAAAAAAAAAAACATATACAGGTTATAGTACATTAATCTCTTATTCAAACAGTCTCAGTGGCCCTCACAAGCTACGTAACAAAATCCAACTTCCAGGCATCTGATACCCCACATAATCTGCTTCCAACCAGTTTCTGTCTTCTCAGTGAACATGTACACCTGTCTAAATAGTCACCTATCCCCTTGGGCTACAATGGAAGGAAGTAGGCTAGGAAGCCTTCAGTCTTTACACTCATAGCTTCCCCTAGAACTGCACCTCCTCACCTATCCAACCAAGTTGAGTGCCCTAAACAGACTTCCAGAGCTAAGGCCACATAGTAGCATTCACTATTTTGCATGCCATATTCTTTCCAAAGTCTCTTATCATAGCCCAGACTACAAGTCACCCTCTACACAGAATCTTACTGATCCTCTATCCTGTAAGTAATGTCTCCTTGCTTTCAAGAGTTTATATATATATATATATATATATATATATATATATATATATATATATATATTACTTCTGACATTAATTCATCATGTACTAAAAATGGTTCTCAAGTCTTTCTATCTGTTGATATGAAAGGAGATGGAAAACAAATAAATGTTCATGACCATGTACTCAATGCTGGGTGCTGCACCAGGCACTTTATAGGTCCATTTTTCTAATGCTAGGGGAAAAAAAAACTTTTGAAAAGTAGGTATTTTCATTTTAGACATGAGAAAACATTATATTTGAAATGGGCAGGTAATAAGCTAAGTAGTGATGGATATATAATGATAGAACAAGGATAGAAGTCTGCCTTCAAGTTAAAGTTCTTTTTGCCAACCTCAAACCACCTTTAAAGTCTCTTGGTTAAATTAGTGTTTGTGTCTCTCACCATGTCATGCATGTCCTTTACTCTCAGAAGAGACTATTGAATTAAATCACAACAAACTTTTAAAGGGAAATGAAAAGATCTATAATAATCAATTACTATTTAGAGCATGTTGGTGGGCCATGGAGAAAGCTCAGACTATTCTAGCATAGAACCTGCATGTCTGAGGTCGCAGAGACCACTGGTTCAATCCCTTGTCCCATGCATGCCAAGGACATAGAGTGTTCTGGAATTCCTATCATCCCCCACACTCACACATTATTCTTTTCAAATATTTCTTGGTAGCAAAATAACAGTTTTGCAATGAATTGTATAAAATTACATCAGAGAGCCTAAGCTAATCTTCTAAGGAGAAAATGACCCTTTTCATGGAGCTCCAGAAATCCAAATACCATAAATTACAACAATATTTCTCCTGTCATGCTAATTATTGGGATTATGTTACATTAAACTCCTGTAACAGGTAGAAAAAAATCACCAGGACTAGCCACTACTATTTGGAACTACCTAAGCTTTCTTAATAAATCATATATTAATTGGGTGGAACATGCTAAATTTGGTGCATAAACATTGTCTACAATTAGATTTTATGCTTTGTTTTACTAAAAGCAGGCAAAATATTGAGTAGCAGAAAATATTTGGGTGGGGTCGACAGCAATGTGATAATGCATCAAATTTGCATGCCTGAGGCCCTAGAGGTCACAGATTCAATCCCTAATATCACCATAAGCCAGAACTAAGCAGCATTTTGCTCTCTAGCTCTTACAAAAATAAATAAATAAATAAATAAGTGTTGTTACAAAGAAGTAAGAGGTACTGTGTTCAAGGGAATAAGGCTGACTGTATTTATCGAAACATATTGGTTTTGACATCACATCCTCAATTACTAGCCAATACCCAACTAGAAAGGAAACTTACTTTGGGAAAATCATCAAGAATTAGAAAGATTTTAATTTTTTTATTCAGTTAAAAACTATTTGTGACTATTCCCTGCAAATAATTCAATATTTTAGTAGACAACTATATATCAATTCTTTTATATGAAATATTGAATACTAGTAATTTTTTTCTTAATATAACCTATCTTATTAACTAATTCCTAATTTGAGGGCTTGATTTCTTAATCCTTTACCTTCTAAAATTAATATTATTTTAACTGAAATAGTTATTCTGTACTGTTAGAGTTTGAGGTCAATTTTGTAATAAAGTTGAACAGTGATTAATTACGATTTCTATATATTTTACAAGACATAGAAGCTCCTTTTACTGGTGTAAAAAACTATTATGCCTAGTTTATAGTGCTTGGAGCATGTTTTTCCTTCTAAATTCTTGTAGAGCTTTATAGCTATAACTTTACTTTTGTGATATATTGTGGGTTGGGCATCCCTAAACATTTATTGAGCATTCTAAACATTTTGCTAGATTTGGGAGATATATAAATGAAAAGCGTTAGATACAATCTTTACATTTGAAACATTCATATTATGATGAGGGTATCAAATATGTTTAGAAAAATTATTTATAATTATATGAACCTAACCATTTAAAGATTTAACCATTAATTAAGTTATTAATTCACTGAAAGGAATATGATCTGCTTTTTTAAAAACAATTTCCTAGGAAACAATATTTTGAACTATGTATTGACTCTCATAGGGTCAGGACCTAAAACAGACCCAGATATATATATATATATATATTCATTTATGTGTGGTTTTGTTTATATACATATACAATTATATAATTTGATAGGACAGAGAGAAATTGAGAGGGGAAAAGGAGAGAGAAAGATACACCTGCAGCACTGTCTCACCACTCATGAAGCTTCCTTCCTGTAGGTGGAGACTAAAGACTTGAACCAGGATCCTTGTGGGATGTGCCACCAGCCAGCCAGCAGGCCCCGGTTTTTTACTCTAAACATTCACTCGTCAACCATGTCAGCTGTCAATCATAATAACTAGAAAAAATAGTCTTCAGTCCTCCCTGTGCAATACAATCCCCTGTGCATTTTTTCAGAATGGATGACTGTTAGAGCATCGCTTCAGAGACACTGACTCAATATGATGCAACCACAAATTCAACCATATCCCTCCTCACTGTAGGCATCAAGGTTCTCAAGTACAAACAACAGAAACCAACTGTAACTACATAAGGGATTTGACTGGAAGGGTAAAGATAGTTCACAGAATTGGCAACATGGTTAACATACACACATTTTATGGAAAGAATCTAAAACCACTGCTTCATGCAGAGTCAAAATAGGAAAAAAAAAGTTTACAAAAAAGGAATTTGAGATTTAATTATACTGATGAGAAAGAAGTCTGACTTCAGATGGTGAGATAGCTCACAAATTAGTAACAACAGAAAACCATTTTACCCCTGAGCAAATGTCAGAAACTGGGGATCAGGGTTCCCTAGTAGAAATTAAGCAAACAGGAGACTGAATCAGACAGGAGGTACAGTTCTTTGCTGGAGCCATCAAAAAGAGAAGTAGAAATACCAGGTTTCATCCACCCTTTAGTATCCTAATTGTGTCTCCACTGGTCAAGACTAGCTGGAAACCAAGTGATCTAGAAGCAAAGTTTAACATACCCACACCATACTGAGGAAAACGGGGGTGAGGTGGGGAACAAGATCTGAACTAGATCAGGTTTGTTTTCATTCACAGTTTGCTACTAAGAAGGAAAATTGAAACCAGGAAGAAGCATGTTATTTCTAGCAGAAAACTGGATCTAAGTTGAAATAGTTCAGAAATAGAAGCACTCTTGGACTTGTAGATGAGTAAACACAAATTCCCTCATAAAGGATGTGCCTTCAACCTATGCTGTGGTAGTTCCCTGTAACATGGAAGACTGAGAAATCAGAAACTCTTCTGCCAGAAATTACATAGAAAGACTGAATAAAAATTTGCATGAATGTATAATTCAGCATGCACACAAAATAATATGAAAATCCACAGGATTCAAAAGAAAGTAAGTTTGAGGGCCATCTGCTGTAGCATCTGTCACTCCACTGATTACTAGGGTTGATCTGGCTGACCTGGCTGGTTAGGCAGGTGTCCCCTTCCTCTCTCACGTCATAATGTCCCTCCAAAATCTGCATGCTCAGTCTAAGAGGACAACCTTCTACAAATAGAGATGAACACGTCTTCAGCTGAGTGTATACAAGAAACAGCACGTCTCTGCTAGAACCTCCAAACAAGATCTCAAAATCAAAGAGGTTAAGAATTAAAGCAGTGCTGCTATGGCATAGGTATATCCAGATCTCATTGAATAGATATATTTGTTTCCTTAGTATACAGCCCAAGGGAAAAAACTGCTAGGTCATAGAAGAGGTCCAAACTTGGAAGCAACCTACATGTCCAACAATAAATAAGTGGCTAAGAAAGTTATGGCACTTAAACACAATGGAAGAATACTAATACAATACGAATACTAATATAATACTAATAAGCTATTGTGAGTGATGAAATCTAAACAGCTAAATATAGTATTCTCAGTCAAAATAAATGTTTATTAACAGAATCTCATGAATCATTCTCTATGTTAAAAAAAATGAATGATTTGGGGGGGCTGGGTGGTGGCACACCTGGTTGAGCACACATGTTACAGTGTGCAAGGACCCAGGTTTGAGCCCCTGGTCCCGATCTGCAGGGGGAAAGCTTTGCAAGTTGTGAAAAAATGTTGTAGGTATCTCTCTGTCTCTCTCCCTCTCTCCCTCCCCCTTCCCTCTCAGTTTCTAACTGTCTCTATCAAATAAATGAATAAATAAATAAAGATTTTAAAAAGTGATTATTACACAACATTTCAGAAAACAATCCATATCCAAATGGGTAAACTTGAATTTTAGTTTTCTTTTCACATGAAGGGGAAATCTGCCCAATAACAGTGATGTCTTCCAGTCTTAAAACTTAAGACTATAATCAGCAGTTTTGCCCCAAGTGCTATTCTAGCAAATGACTTGCGCTGCCTAGATTAGCTCTAATCAGTCAAAAACAAGAATCAAAGGAATACATACCTATGAGTTTTTATGTGAAACACAGCCTCTTTGTTGCCAATGTTTCGTACTAGCACAGTCTTCTGAGTGTTGTATTTGACAGGGCAAGTAGAAAAATTAAGTGTGTCAGGAAAATCTAGTATGGCTCGTGCACCTCTGGCTTTGATGGGTACAAGAAACTTCTCTCTTTCAGTAACACAGGTCAGCACATGGGCATAATCCTACAAGAGAAGGGTACAATGATTATTTGTGAAGACATCAGCATGATCAAGATAATCATGCAAGACATATGACAGTATGTTGGGCATTTTGCAAAATAATGTATTCTATGAAGCCTTCTGAAGACAATTATAGCTGGACTTTCAGTGAAGTCACCTCTTTATTTTCTTGGAAGCTTATCAATTTACAGTACAGTTGTTGGCACATGGATTCAACTTCCCATCTTGCCATGATAGGTGTTAGCAAATCATTCTCATTACCAGTTTAGGTTCTTTTCCAGGATCAGGTACCAGGACCTGAAAGTTCCTCCCACTTTCCTGCCCTACCCTTCTCCCTGCCCTCTTTTCCCAAAGTCTGTTGCTTTGATGCAATACACCAAATCAGTCCAAGTTTTACTTTGTGTTTTCTCTTTCTGTTCTTGTTTCTTACATTCTGCCCATCAGTGAGATCATCCAATTTTCATTTTTTTGTCCTTTATGCTTTATTTCATTATTGTTATCACCTCTTTTAAGAGCACAAACAGTTGAGATGTTAAAAATTACAAGCCAGAGAGAAGTTTGTGCTTCCTGTGTTTCTATATTAGAGAGGTGGGATGGAGGACTTTGAGGGCACATTTTTCTTTAGATCATGGGAAAGAACAGTAGTTCCTTCTCATTATTCTCTAAATTCTATTTATACTTCAAGCTCCAACTAATGGTCTCTCAGTATTTACATTCTATATCACTACAGCTCTTCCATCACAAGTGTCATCCATTTCTCCACCTGTGTTTTGGCCAATAGAATTTGCAGATGTTAGGCTCTGCCAGTTCCAATCTGAGATTTTGAGAAGTTTGGGGTATTTTCAGTCTTGGTCTTGGAAGTCTGCAATTGTCATGGGAACAAACCTGGCCTAGCCTATAGCAAGAAAAGAGCTCAGATGTCCTAACTAGGGTCATGCTAAGCCAGCTATAGCTGCAAGTATGCAACAGTCCAGCCAGCAGGAGTAATGCTGCCATCCTGTCACGAGAATGGGCCCATCAAGACCAGATGAATCATAGTCTTTTATGAAATATTGTTTATTGTTTAAGCCACTGAATTTGGGGGTGGCTTCTTGTTATGTAACCGTAGTTAACTGCTATATAACCCAGTTTAAACTTCCTCTTTTGGGCAAAGCCATTAATGACCATTCTGAATAGAACTGCGGAGACACCCCCTAGGCATATGTATCTTTCCCAGTCCTGAATCTAAATACAACAGAAAGGGTGAATTAAAATACCCCTTGTGCCATATCATAAGACAGGGAAAAAAATGGAACATTTATCCTCAATGCAGCAAAGGAGAAGTTAAAAGTAAAACCTTACCATGAGCAAAACTAAATGTAATGGTCAACAATTTGTTTGGCTTTGTTTGTTAACTCTATTTTCAACCACCAGGTTCCAGATGCTAGCATGATGCCGACCAGACTTCCCTGGACAGACAACCCCACCAATGTGTCCTGGAGCTCTGCTGCCCCAGAGCCCTTCCCCACTAGGGAAAGAGAGAGGCAGGCTAGGAGTATGGATTGACCTGTCAATGCCCATGTACAGCAGGGAAGCAATTACAGAAGCCAGACCTTCCACCTTCTGTATCCCATAATGACCTTGGGTCCATACTCCCAGAGGGATAAAGAATAGGAAAGCTATCAGGGGAGGGGATGGGATACAGAGTTCTGATGGTGGGGATTGTGTGAAGTTGTAACCCTCTTATCCTATGGTTTAGTCAATGTTTCCTTTTTATAAATAAAAAATTAAATTAAAAAAATAGAGTCCTTTGTGGGCCCCCCCATAGGACCTTGCCCTCAACTTGGATCAACAATAGTAGAAAATGTTCTATCCTCTGAAGGAAGGATGGACAACATATTCTATACACCTGAGGAAGATGGGTCCATATTGGGGCAGCTTGGAATGTTCCTATTCATGACCACAGAATGTGAGCTCAGATCTACAGGGATGCAGAGGTCACATAGTCTCCTAAGCTGAATATAGGCCCCAGACCACATCAAATCAATGGAGTTTAGAGTCATCAATATTTATACACCTTTCCCATATTAGGGAGCTACTCTCTTCCCTGATCTAGCCTATCCCTTTTCCAGCCATGACATCATCTCCCCAGACAATAACTTGGATCCACCTGCATATCAGATTTCAGGCTCAGGGAAAAGAAAAAAAACAAGCAAATTAGTATAGCCACAGGCCCTTTGGAATATAACTAAAATATGCCTACTAGCTATCTACAAAATGGAGGGGGCCCCCACCCAACACTTCATCTGCACTATTCCATCCTTTAAGTTCATGATTAGTCAACAATTTGTTTGGCTTTGTTTGTTAACTCTCTTTTCAGCCACCAGGTTCCAGATGCTAGCATGATGCCAACCAGACTTCCCTGGACAGACAACCCCACCAATGTGTCCAAGAGCTCTGCTTCCCCAGACCTCCACCCTACTAGGGAAAGAGACAGGCAGGCTGGGAGTATGGACCGACCAGTCAACACCCATGTTCAGCGGGGAAGTGATTACAGAAGCCAGACCTTCCACCTTCTGCATCCCACAATAACTATGGGTCCATACTCCCAGAGGGATAAAGAATAGGAAAGCTATCAGGGGAGGGGATGGGATACGGAGAGCTGGTGGTGGGAATTGTGTGTGGAGTTGTACCTCTCTTATCCTATGGTTTTGTTAATGTCTCCTTTTTATAAATAAAATTTAAAAACAATAATAAAAATAAAAATAACTAAATGTAAAAGGAAATTAATGAGTCCCAAGAATAGAACAGAAGCTCAGAAGTCACTGTAAAAGAAATTTGTTATCTAAGCCAGGTTTTTCTTCACTCTAAGTTTTATCATTTTAGTGAGTGATTTAGCCATAAGGCAATCTTGATCAATCTAAAATCTACTTTGAACTCAGGTTGCCTTTCAGTACTCACGCAACAAATGATATTTTGTGGTAGAGATTTCAAAAATCTCCAGAATTTAATAGAAATGGGAATGTCTGATATAGATGGACACAGAGACCTAGTCACATACACAATTTCATGAAATCTATGAGAAAAGTACAAATCAATTCTACCCTCAATTGGGTCATTCATCCAACCAGGTTTATTAGTTGTTCAGGTTCCAGGACTGTGACAGGCTTGGGAATACAACTAAGTGGGAAACAGACATGGATCATTTTTATGTTGGAGGAGAAAATGAAGAGATAAATAAAGCAGCTAAAATAAGCAATCTAATATACATATATATTAGGCTATGTATTTATGATAAAGTAGCCAGAAATGCTTCTATGATAAACCTTTACATCCTGGAGCTCCAAACTCATAGGCAGCATCATTGGATGCAAAATATCACTTCCCAAACCAATTTCCTGCCAGTGCTGAGCAGTGCTCTAACCTCTCTCTCTATCTCCCTCTCCCTCTGTCTCTCTCCTTCTCTCTCTCTCCCTCTCTCTCCATCTCTCTCCCTCTCTCTTTCAATATTTAAAAAGAAGAAACTGGAAATCTACCAGTGTACATGGAGTGTTAATATTAACTAAGGCTTTGAGAGAAAAAACAAAAGACACTGCCTCATCTAAGATTAGAGGTGAGACTAAAGTACTCTTATTTTATTCTATATTTATATATTCTTTGATTTGCCTATAAGGAACTTAAAAGAGCTAATCTAGAAGGCTGACTGAAATATTTTCAAGAATCTTTTCAATTTTCCAAATGAGGGAAATTGAAGTTTGATCAGAATCATATATTTTGTTCATAATCAGTTCATACATCATAAAGTTATTTGTTATGCATGCACAAAATATTGTAATTACTGTGAAATGTAAAACATTAATTCCCCAATAAAGAAATTTAAAAAAGAAAAAATTATTTAAGCAAATCCTTAAGAATGTATTCCAACCTCTAAATTTCTGTATTTAATATGACTATATTAAATTATATAATATACCATTACATATAGCTCTACTGGCTTAAAATTAATTCAGATGTTATGACTTGTGAAACTTTGCTAGCCTGACAGCTAAGCAATTACTTCAGTTGATGTACTTCCTTACCTTGTACTTAGATTCAGAGCAATCAGGTCACAACCATTCAGAGTCAAAATATTTATTCTGAGCTCTTTCCCCTCTTCTCCGTGAGAATTAGCCATGAATTATTCTATATAGAATTAGCCATGAATGTTATTCTATATAACAATGCTGTCCAAATGAAACTTTAACCAATGTCTTGTCCATTCATTTTCACTCCAACATTTCCATTTTCTAAACTTTAAAAACACAGCAGCAGGATTTGAGAAATTATAGATTTTATTTTCAAAGAAAATGAAAAGGATGAATCTTGGTTTTTATATTTAGTTCCATGATAGAAAGCAAACATGACAATAAGTCCCTTAAAGTCTCAGGCCAAGGAAAATTATCTCTTCTACCATGGAAAAATGATTTACAAGGCATTCAAGGGCAAGCAAGGCCAGTGTAGTTGAACCCTCATAAGAGTCTTTCTGCTTTTTCTCTTCTCCTAAACTTGATGAAAGAATGGCAAACACAGAGGGAAGCTCAGATCTCATAAGGACTCAGAAAACTTAATAATCAGTGTCCCTGAAAATGTTATAAACTCCCTAGTCAGTTAGAGGTTTTACTACATAATGTCTCTCAATTTGAAACTCTTACTTTCAAAAGGCTCAATTCAGAGTTCCAATTGGTTTTAAAATGATCAGATATACTGGGTCTTATCTTCCATCACTCTGACTCTTGATATGATTTAGCTGGGGTCTCAGCTTCCTAGTAGATCACATTTCTGCATCTATTAAACAGATGTTTGGTTTGAAATGAAATCTAAGACTTCCAAATTTGTTTTGACCAATTGTTGTCTTTAGTGTACAATGATAATATGATTATTATATGATTCACGTATAAATCATCTGCAATGGTAATTAATGCCCTTTATAACTTTTTCTTTCTAAATTACTCTTACATCCACTAGTTTCCCCTTTTTTTATTCATGTACTTTGGCATAACTCCTGCTGCTAAGACTAGTCCCTTTCCTTGTGTACCCAATCTCAATTCTTCCTTACTCCAGGATTTTCCTGAAGCATCAATTTCCTCTTTACTGAACATGCATACCTCAGCTTATAGCAATGTTTGATTGGTGTTAAATAAACTACCCAACCTCCACCTTCAGATACTGCTCCATTTTCCAACTACCCTTCATAGTGAAACTCCTCTAACATGTTATTTACACTCAGCATTACCACCTCCTCATTTTTCATTCTTTCTTCAGTCTAATATATCAGGCTTCTGTACCATCATTCCACAGAAAACTTTTTTCAAGGTCACTAATAATTTTTCAAATCCAAGACCTAGTTCCAAATATTTCATTCTACTTTCCATAATTTTTAAAAAATATATTTATTTATTCCCTTTTGTTGCCCTTGTTTTATTGTTGTAGTTATTATTGTTGTTGTTATTGATATCGTCATTGTTGGATAGGACAGAGAGAAATGGAGAGAGGAGGGGAAGACAGAGGGGGGAGAGAAAGATAGACACCTGCAGACCTGCTTCACTGCCTGTGAAGTGACTCCCCTGCAGGTGGGGATCCGGGGGGCTCTAATCGAGATCCTTACACCGGTCCTTGTGCTTTGCACCATGTGCACTTAACCTGCTATGCTACCGCCCGACTCCCTTAAACCTATTCTTTAATTCATTTAGGATAAAAAGTAATAGTCCTAAATTGTGCTAACATTTCTAATGTAGGGAGTCGGGCTGTAGTGCAGCGGATTAAGTGCAGGTGGCGCAATGCACAAGGACCTGCGTAAAGATCCTGGTTTGAGTCCTTGACTCCCTACCTGCAAGGGAATCACTTCATAGGCAGTGAAGCAGGTATACAGGTGTCTATCTTTCTCTCTCCCTCTCTGTCTTCCCCCTCCTCTCTCCATTTCTCTCTGTCCTATCCAACAACAACAAGTCCTTGTGCTTTGCACCACCTGTGCTTAACTCACTGCACTACCTACCACCCAACTCCCCTTTCCATGGTTTTGAACACAGTTGGTCTCTCCCTACTAATGTGCTTTTTCCATTTGGGGTTCCTGAGCACCAAAAACTCTGAATTTCCCTTCTACTCAATGACTATCTGTGTTATGCTCTGTTTGTATCCCTCCCTCTTCCTAAGCTTTTCTTTATTTACATTCATCTCATCATTCCCTTGATGGAAAGTACCACTTTCACCTTTATGATTTTTAAACATTTATCCCTGGCCCTAGCATCTCCCTTTTACTGAGAAAATTGTGTCCAACTGCTTACTTTGTAGTACGAGTTGAATGTCTAAAAGGAAATTCTTTATTTAAAAAACTTTATTTAAAAAAAAAAACTTGGGATATTCTATTGGTGATGGGTATGTGGTGTGCCAATACACAACCCAATGAGAAGTAAAGTTATATCCCTAAAACATGTGCAGTCTTGTAAACCATCTTTAATTTTACCTCAGTAAAAAGTAATAAAGCAGACAAGAAACAAAACACCTGATTCCCCAACTCATCCCCACTCAACTTCACAAGAAAGTTTTTTTCTTTTAATTTTATTAGTGATTCAATATTGATTTACAAAATTGCATGTCAACAGGGGTATAATTCCACACCTTTCCCATCAACAGAGTTCAGAATCCCCACTCTCCCTATTGCAAGCCACTGCAGTTCTCCTAAGGTTGCAGACAAGGGCCAATGGGGAGAAGTGATAGGAGGAGAAGGATAAGAGGGTTCTGAACACAAGAAATTCTTCCCCACTGTTTCCTAAAGCAGTAACTGGTGTCACCATTTAGTCAGCTGCTAGTCAAAATACTGAATCAAACTAGACTCCTTTTTAACATCCTTCATCTGACCAATTTACAAGTCCTGCTAGTTATACCATGAAAATATGTATCTTTACTCCATCTACTTTTCATGACCTTCTCAGCCTTCTCCCTGCTCTAAATAATCCTCATCTTTTGTTTGAACTGTTCTGATATCCTTTTATCGCATATTTATCAGCATTTGCTCCTACTGCATAGAACATGAAAAAGAACAAAGTAAAACCAGCTTTAGCTAGATAGTCACAATTTTATTTTTTAACCTATAAGGAAGGCCAGAGGTGGGTAGGTCAGGAATAGTACGGTGATTTTGCAGTACCATCAGAGATTCACATTTCTAAATTCTTGTTCTATGTCACCTGATGAAGCAATGATTCCTCAGATGCCAGCTTTCTCTCAGTCAAGATGCAAGCCAGAAAAAGGGAGATAAGCAAAAACAGAGCCTCTTCCTACTATGTCAACTCTCCTTAAGTACATACCTTGGAAGTCCTGCTCATACCTCACTAGGTAACATTTTGACACACTCCATGTATGCAAAGGAAGGAAGAGAAGTGTTTCATTTCAAGCAGCAATGAGTTCAATAAAAAAAGTTATATACTCTTATCAATAAGGAAAATGGATGCCAAGGATATGCAATAATACCTCACACTCTCTTCAGTCAATTTCTATTCTGCAGCCAAAGTGATTCTAAAATGCAAGTCAGATATGGTATTCCTAGTCAAAAGCCACCAAGGTGGATAAAGAAAGGCTCTTACGCATTTCTCCTGCCTTTTTTTGATAAACATTATCCCAGATCCTTACTGGATCATTACAAAAAAAAAAAAAAAATGTAGCAGCAGACATGTTATGCCTCTTGACATGGTGTGATGTGCAGTACTGCATAATCTAAGAATTATTTTTTAAAGATTTATTTTCCATAGAAGAGAAAAGAAAGAGAGAAGGCAGAGTGCTACTCGCATTATACGCAGTACTGGGGAGTGAACCTGGGGCCTCAGGTTTGCAAAGTATGTGTTTTACTCACAGGATCACTTCTTGAGCCACTCAACTACAATTTCTTCCCCAGAATAAATCAAACATAAATCTAATTATGCCTCTTGATCTATTAACCAGTTTACAGGAAACAAAGGGAAAGAGGACCATTTTATAGAATTCAATGGGGATAATATGGACATCTTAATAGGATCCTGAATACTGGCTGGATACTTGATGATAGTAAGCACCAAGATTATGCTGAATTTTTAAAAGATCCTTGTCTTTTATAAACAAAGTTTTACATATCAAATAAAATGATGCATAATACTTGCATCAAATCTTGAGGAAGGGGATAAGGTAGATAGTACTAGACCAGTCACATACTGATAGCTAGAAATTTGGGGGAGGTCGGTGACAGTTCATTATACTCTTCTTTCTATTTTAACTTCTGGGTAAAAGTTTCCATAATAAAAAAAAGTATTTTAAGTAGTTGTGACTTCCTGTGCTACCTTACATGATCTCTATGATCTTTCATAATCTCACTATATGGTCACCTCAACTCCTATCATTTGTCCGGCAGTCTTCTCTGCAATTCCTAGAAGCTGTTGACAAGCATGTTTCTGACACAGGGCCTTTGTCCTTCCTCTTCTCAGTCTCAGACAATCTCTTCTTTCAGATATTTGTGGAGTTTAATTTAGTTCTGTCCAAATGTTATCTCATTAGGAAATTTTCCTGCTGAGGGAAATAGAACCTAATCACTCTCTGTCCTCTAATGTCAAAAGCTGACAGTGATTTATTCACTGTGGAACACAAGCTTCTTGAAGGTCAATGGTTGTTCTATTCATCCTGACTCTCAGATCAGGGCCTGGCAGAGTAAGAGAATATTATTAATTTTTGATATCTTCATTATGATGCAAACTATCAAAACTTCTTCATAAAGAAAATTCCTAAGGGTGCTGGGAAGTGGCATACACAGTTATGTACACACATTACCAAGTGCAAAGATTGGATTCAACCCCCTGCCCCCCACCTGCAGAGGGGATGCTTCAAAAGTAGTGAAACAGGTCTTCAGGTATCTATCTCTCTCCCTCTGTACCTCCCCCCTCCCCTCTAAATTTATCTCTGTCCTGTCAAAAAAGAGAGAGAGAGGGAGAGAAGTTAAATAAAAGGAAAAAAGTGGCCATTAGGAACAGTGGATTCATAGCGCTGGCACCAAACTCCCAGTGATAACCCTGCTGGCAATAAAAAAGTAATAATAATTCCCAAGATCCTCATTAGCCTTGTTTAAAAATGACATTTATGAAATGCAAAAAGCTAAATAGCAATGACAAGCCTCACTGAAGATATAAAGCAAAGCAGAGAGAAACAGTCTTCACAGAGAAGTCTTCCTAGACACCCTTCTCTCCTAGTCAACACATCAAATAAGATGGTTGACATCTAATACATTATAGAATCCTTTTTATAGGCTTTTTTTTTTTTTTACCATCAGTAGGTTATCCTCAAGGTGAAGAAACAATTTTTTTTTCTTTTGTCATCACTGAGTCTTCACTGCTCCAGGGTGAGTTTTTCAGTTACACAAAGAGGCAAAAGGAGAAAACGAAAGAGACTACAGCATCAAAGCTTCCTCCAGTATGATGGGGGCTATAGTCAAACCTGGTTTGCTTACATGGAATAGCATCACACTTTCCAAGTGAGCTATTTTTGCTGACATGAAGAAATAACTTTTTGGGGCATAGGTATATAGCATAATGGTTATGCAAAAGACCTGAGGATTGGGAGCTATGCAGCAGCAGCTGTGTTTCTCTCCCCTCCTTTCCCAGGTCAACTAGGAATACCAAAGGAGACCACCTGGGACTGCAACAAGGCAGTACTAGAATGACTTCAGGAACCCACAAAATCACTGGTGAGTGCAAATACTCATGGACAGAGGAGCCTAGGGAAACATTAAGTGGCTGATAATAGTCTGGCAGTTTATCGGTTGAGGCACCACCTCCAGTCTGTTTGGAGTAGGCAAGAGTCATCAGTAATTTGAAAAGTTTTGAGAGAGGACCTCATACTATATAGAATGGTTAAACCAACAAGAAAAAATATTGGAGAAATGAACCAGGACAAGAGTCCAGCTAAAAGCCCCCCAAAAGGTGAAGCACAAAATAATGAGGTCAACATCCAAACACTAGTTAAGGAAATAATCACAGCAGTGAGTAAAGAGTTTGAAAGAATTGTAATCAGAAATGCAGAAACAACAAATGAGACTCTGGAAGAAAACACTAATTATCACAAGGTTATTAGATAGCTGAAAGCTGAAATTGCTGAGCTAAGAACACAACTAGCTGAACAAGTTAATACAGTATCAGAACAGGGTAACCAAATAGATGCACTCCAGAAAACAGTAGAGGGCAGAGAGAATAGAATCAATGAGGCTGAAAACAGAATTAGCAAGATCGAGGACGAATTAAAGAACTAAAAAAGAAGAGATCTCAAAAAGAGATTAAGAGATTCTGAAAACAACAACAGAGACCTATGGGATGACTTCAAAAGAAATAATATACAAATTATTGGCTTACCAGAGGAAGAAAGAGAGGGAGGGGAAAAAAGCATTCTTCAGGACATAATAGCTGAGAACTTCTCTAGACAACATCAAAGACATAAAGGTTCAAGAAGCCCAGAGGGTCCCAAACAGAATTAACCCAGATATAAAGACACATCCTATTTAGAATAGAAAGGAACAAGAATAAAGAAAGGATCCTGAAGGCTGCAAGAGAAAAAAAAAAGAGTCACCTACAGAGGAAAACCCATAAGATTAGGAGCAGCCTTCTCCACACAAACACTACAGGCCAAAGAGAATGCCAAGATATCAAGTGCTCAGTGAGAAAAGTTTTCAACCAGACTACTGTATCCTGCTAGACTGTCGTTCAGACTAGATGGAGGCATAAAAACCTTCTCAGACAAGCAACAGTTGAAAGAATCAACTATCACCAAGCCTGCCCTGAAAGAAGTTCTGAAAGGTCTCCAATAAACAGTCAGACTGTTTATAGGAGGCATGGTCATTCTCAAGGACAGACCATTTGTTAGGCCACAAAGACAGCATCAGCAAATTCAAGAGCATTGAAATCATCCCAAGCAGCATCTCAGACCACAGTGGAAATAAACTAACACTTAACAATCAACAAAAGATGAGTAATAGTCCCAAAATGTGGAAGCTCAACAGTACACTACTTAAAAACTACTGGGTCAAAGAGGAAATGAAGAAATCAAAATGTTTTGAGAGTTCAATGAAAATGAAGACACAAACTATCAAAACATTTGGGACACAGCTAAGGCAGTACTGAGGGGGAAGTTCATAGCTATACAAGCACACATTAGGAAACAAGAAAAAGCACAAATAAACAACCTGATTGCATATCTTAAAAGACCTAGAAGAAGAAGAAGAAAGGAACTCTAAAGCAGCCAGAAAGACAGAAATAACTACATTTCACCATACACAAAAGTAAACTCCAAATGGATCAAAGACCTAGATGTTAGACCAGAAACTATCAAATACTTAAGAATAAAATATTGGCATAACTCTTTTCCACCTAAATTTTATAGGCATTTTCAATAATTGCAGAAAAAAGAAAAAGACAAAATCAGAAAGGGTCTATATCAATTGAAAAGCTTCTGTACAGCAAAAGAAAGTACCACCTAAACAAAGAGACTCTTTACAGAATGGGAGAAGATCTTTATTCTCACAGGGGTAAAGTGATATCTCATTGTTGTCTTTATTTGTATAAAGACTAGAACCAAAATATATACAGAACTCACCAAAATCAGGAAAAAAATCCAAAAATAGGGAGAGGTTATGAACAGAATATTCATCAAAGAAGAGATCCAAAAGGCCAACAGACATGTAAAAAATGCTCCAAGTCATTAATTGTCATAAAAATGCAAATAAAGACAACAATGAGATATCACTTTACCCCTGTGAGAATGTCATATATCAGAAAAGTCATATATCAGTAGCAAGTGCTGGAGAAGTTAGAGGGCAAAGGAACCCTTTAGTACTGCTGGTGGGAGTGTAAACTGGTCCAATCCTTAGGGAAAGCAGTTTGCAGAAGGATAGAAATAGACCCACACTATGATGCATCAATTCCACTCTTGGAGATACATCTTAAGGAAATGAACACACCCATCCAAAAAGATCTGTGTATGCCTATGTTTGTAACAGCACAATTTGTAATAGTCAAAACCTGGAATCAACCTAGGTGCCCAACAAGAGATGAGTGGCTGAGAAAGTTGTAGAATATATACACAATTATATATATATTAGAATAGAACACTACTCATCTATTAAGAATAATGAATTCATCTTCTTCTTCTCATTTGGATAAAACTTGAAAGAAGTATGTCAAGTGACAAAGCCCAAAAGAGAAGGATGAATATGGAGTAGTCTCACTCATAAACAGAAGCTGAGAAATAAGAACAGAAAGGAGAAACACAATGTAGAACTTGGACTGGATTTGATGTATTGCACCAAAATAAAGGACTCTGAGAGGAGGGGGGACATTCAGGTCCACCATATGGAAGATAAGGATGAGGAAACAGTCTTTTGGTAGTGGGAGCAGTGTGAAACTATACTTTGATTAACTTATAGTCTTATAAATAACTATTAATTCAATATTCCAGGGGGTAAATACAGTGAATACTTCATGTTCTATAATTGCCTACACTTTAGTCTGAGTGTATTTTTTTTAGTGTAAGTGTTTAATGTATCAAATTTGTAAACTGACTGAATTCTGACTTTGGGTTTAAATTCTTCAAGTAGTTCTAAAGTTATTTTGTGGTTGTGGTTTTAATAATAAGTTAACTACAACTTTAAACCAAATATATCAGGATCATTTGGACCTGTCAGTATCTAAAATATTGTTGCTAGTACATATCTTTAAATGACATAAAGTATGGAGAGGTCAAATATAGTAAGGTAAATCCCAATCATGGGATTTTTCAATGAAAAACCAGCTTCCAACTGGTTATAGTAATAATTATCTATTGCCTTTTTAAATCCCCATTCTCTTTAAAATCCATGTTTCTCCCAATCCTGGAACCTCTGAGACTTTGCTTATATTTCTTGAGGCCTCACCTCTCAATCACTTACATACCCTGTTAAACTGCCTCTGCTGACCTCAACTAAATCAATTCAATCAGTGCCACCATGTCATGTTTTGCTGCCACTGCCTTTTTGTTTTGTATTGTATTTAGAGATGCCAGTCCTGAGATGCCAACCTTCCAACCCCTAATAATCTTATGAGACCTTTCCTAACACATGGAACTACCTTTCCAGATGCTAACATGAGGCCAGCCGAACTTCCCTAGCAGACGAACCCACCAGTGTGTCCTAGAGCCTCACTTCCCCAGAACCTCGCCCCACTAGGGAAAGAGAGAGAGAGGCTGGGAGCATGGATCAACCTGTCAACACCCATGTTCATTGGGAAAGCAATTACAGAAATATTTTCAATGTTTTTTTCAATATTCAATATTTTTCCCCTGGCATATTGAAGAGTTCCCCATCAATGCTTTCTCTAGCAAAGTTACAGATTGCAGATACAGACTAGGGCCTAAGGGATTGGGTACATGTAGTATACATATATACATAAGTTAGGGACAACTATATATCTCAAGAGTAAAAAAAAAAAAGTGCTTAGTAGCCCTCTGTGATTAGATTCAAAACTACTTAGCTCTGCAATCTAGTAGAAAGGCCTAAAGAAGGCACCATAAGTTTTCTAATCAAGTATTTACTACTTAGGCCTAAACACCCTTTTCTCCTACCTCCTACCTTCACTTTCTTCAATTACTCTATGTACTCAACTAATTACATAAAAGAAATTAAGCTATATCTCTTCTGAAAACATCAGCATTATTGTCACTCCTCTCTCCATCATCACTGGTCACTTCCATCAGGAACATCATTATAAGCCCTCTTATAAGGACTGCCCCACCCACCAAAGGGAGATGGGTTATCCTACTCTGCCACTCAAGGAAAACTGGTTCCAAAATGGGTGCAGCCTAGAATGTTCCCCCAGCTGTGACCATGGACTATGAACAAAGATTGACAATGACTCAGAAGTTATGAAGGCTCCTGTGCTAAGTATGAACAGATATGGGCCCTGGGTCAAATCAACATGGTAAATAGTTAATTTTATTTATATATCTTCTGCAAGTATGGGAGCTACTCTCTGCCTTGATCCAACTTTCTAGTACTATCTTCAATTTTGACACCATCTTCCCAGAAAATATTTTTAGACCACCTCCACGTTAGCTATCAAGCTGTAGCCAAAATTATCAAAGTCATGGGCCCCTAGGAACATACTTAAAGTTGAAAAACAAGATCAGAAGAAAAAACACAAGTAGAACCTGAACTGGAATTGGCATATTGCACGAAAGTAAAAGACTCTGGGGGGGGGGGAGTGACAGAGGACCTAGTGGGGGTTGTATTGTTATATGGAAAGCACAAACTATTGTATTTACTGTCAAATGTAAAACATTAATTCCCCAATAAATTTAAAAAAATACAACTCCTAGCTTCTTCTCACCCTAAAATTCCTACTTCCATCTACTTTATTCCTACTTTTTGGTTCTTGTTTATTAAACATTTTGTCCTGCTTTATATCTTGCCGCCTTTCAGCCACCAAGTTGCAGATGCTACTATGATTTCATCCTGAACTCCCTGGGAAGATGACCTCACCTATGTGTCCTGGATCCTAACCACTCTAGAGCTCTACCCACTAGGGAAAGACAGAAATAGGCTGGGGATATTATTGATCAACTTGCCAATGGCCATGTCCAGTGGAAAAGTAATGAGAAAAGCCAGACCTTCCACCTTCTGCAACCATTAACGAATTTTGAAATCAATGCAACCAGTAACACCTCGATACATGTCACTTGGGATTGTGTCCAGAGACACCAGGTGTAGAATGTCAGCCCTACAACTCCAGCACAATGGTGAAACTGTTCCTAGCTCATTGGACTCCCCAATTCCATATCAGGTGATACACCTCCTAACAAAGCTACAGAACCTAGATATAGATCAAGGCCCATGAGACAGAACACATGTGCACATGCAATCATAGTTAGGGGAAAATATATACCTTAACGTAGAAGTGTGTAATAGGGAGTCGGGCTGTAGCGCAGCGGGTTAAGCGTAGGTGGCGCAAAGCACAAGGACCGGCATAAGGATCCCGGTTCGAACCCCGGCTCCCCACCTGCAGGGAAGTCGCTTCACAGGCGGTGAAGCAGGTCTGCAGGTGTCTATCTTTCTCTCCTCCTCTCTGTCTTCCCCTCCTCTCTCCATTTCTCTCTGTCCTATCCAACAACGACAACAACAATAATAACTACAACAATAAAACAACAAGGGCAACAAAAGGGAATAAATAAATAAAATAAAAATATTTAAAAAAAAAAAAGAAGTGTGTAATAGTTTGCAGTGACCCAAAATAGCAAGTAAGTAGAAAGACCTAAAAATTAATTTTTAAAAAAGCCACCATAAAATGATATTTATATATCTTTCCCATATTTAGGAGCTACTCTCTGCTCTGATCCAGCTTTCTAGTCCTATTTCCAACTCTGACACCATCTCCCCAGACAGTGCCTCTGGCCTACCTGCATGCTAGCTGTTATGTTAAGGCAAAAATTAGTGAAGTCATGGGCTCCTGGAATAATAGGTCTACTAGAGTTTTCCAAAATGGAAACCCCCAAACTCATCTGCTATATTATTGCCTTTAGGTTCCTGATTATTAAACAATTTGTTCTACATTGTATCTTAATGCTTTTTCAGCTGCCAAGTTGCAGATGCTACCATGACACCAACTTGACTTCCCCGGACAGAGGACCTCACTGATGTACCCTGGACCTACCCTGGACCCCCACTTCTCCTAAGTTCTGCCCCACTAGGGAATAGAAACAGGTTGGGAGTATGGATCAACTTGCCAATACTCATGTTCAATGGAGAAGCAATTACAGAAGCCAGGCCTCTCACCTTCTGCACCCCATAATGATCCTGGGTCCATGCTCCAGATAAGGAATAGAAAAGCTTTCAAGAAAGGGCATAGGATAAGAAACTTTGGTAGTTGTGGTCCAGGAGGTGGCACAGTGGCTAAGGCACTAGACTCTCAAGCATGAGGTCCTGAGTTCAATCCCTGGCAGCACATGTACCAGAGTGATGTCTGGTTCTTTCTCTCTCCCCTATTTATCATAAATAAATAAAATCTTTAAAAAAAAAAAAGAAACTTTGGTAGTGGAAACTGTGTGGAATTGTACCCCTCTTTTTCTATGGTCTTGTTGATATTTTTATTTTATAAATATATATATTTATAAAATATATGAATATATTTAATATATAAATAATATATAATATATAAATAATATATAATATAAATATATTTATTTTATAAATAAATTAATAATTAAAAAAAGAAGTTTGGTTCATACTCTCTATAACCCCACCTCTCCTGAGCCCTGCCTCACTAGGGAAAGACAGAAACAGGCTGAATTTTGGTCCATTTGCCCCAGAGGGATAAATGTTAGGGAAGATCATTAGATGGTTCTGAACTCCAATTCTACCAGGATCCGGAGAGAAAAATAAAGGGGGGGGTAGGGAGGAGGGGGCACTCAGAAACAGTAAGTGTGACTTAGAAACAAAAGGCAGGACCATAGGAAAAAATGACCAAATATATATAAATGTAGATAGTTATAGAAATAATAGTCAACACATAGCTGTGATCTTGGAAGAACTAAGCTGTTTCCAAAAGAAGGACTGAGTATACAGAACTCTGGTGGTGAAAAAGGTGTGGAATTATATTACTGTTGTCTTATAATTTTGTAAATAACAAAGAAAAAAATTAAATATAATTGAGTAATAAAATTGCATTTGCTTCATTTTCTTCAAATCACTACTGTAACTTCCATATGACAACACCACTATAAAAAAATGCTGCCTAAAATTCATGGACATACCCAGCTTTGTTTCCCCATAGAAGTCTGTTTTTTCACATTTCTTTAAATAGTAAAGATACAATGTTAAAAGGTCAAGAAAAATACTAGACTCCAGAATTTCATAGTGTTATTTTATGGTAATATGGACCATTATAGTTCTGTAGTGCATGATATACATACTTGTATTATTGGATTTATAACATTTCCAGCCTTTTCCTATGTCTGTATTAGAAGAGATAAGGAAAACTAAAGTGAATTAGCTGCACCTGTTATCTGAGTATCTGCCATTCTTAACAAGTTAAATTCCTAGGAAGCCAGATTAGTAGATGACGGAAAAAATTCAAATTGCATTATCATCTTTGACATGCTAATATATATGAGTGTGGGAAATTCAATTGAAAATGGACTATCTTATTAAACTGTGGCATGCTGCAATTAACATATCTCACCCTCCAGATGTGAGGAGGATAAATGAGAACACTGTAGGCTCAGATCAGCAGGGAATAAGGAAGAAAAGGACATGTGTACGTTTGGTCAAATGAAGAAAAAGTGATAAAATGAAAAAATTGACTTTTTTATTTTTCTTAAAATAAATCTGACTCTACTCCTTTGCTACATTTTGGAACAGCATTAAAAACAGCAGTGACTAAAACCTGGTTGTTTAGCCATTCTTTACATAGCTCTGATGACTTCTCAACAGTAAGAATAAACACTGAAGGAAAAACTACTCAAGAGTCAGACCCAGATGACAGGACAAGTGTAATGGGATCCTTGCAGGAAAAGGTGGTTCAAACCAGCAGCAGCATATGTCCTCAATGATCTACCATCACTCTTACACATAAAAAAAAAGAAAAAAAAAAACCCTAAATTCAGAAAAACAAATTCTGTAAGTCACTGTATAGCTTGGAGCATAAATTTAATACAAAACCTTAATGCATTCAAAAAGTGAACAAAATTCTCAGAGTTAGTCATTATTCTTGCTCCAAATCCCCTCATATATGCATGCTGCTTTTGCTAACTTATAATTAGAAAGAAGAGTATAACAGTATTTTAACTAAATTTAATTAGGCATTTTCCAATGGACATATAAAGTTGGATAAATGGAATGATAAGAGGGAATTAAAAGTTAGGAGAAAGATAAGAAGCCACAGAGGAGAGCTGAAATAATAATCCTCAACACGAATGTGAGCATTTCACATTTGTACATACCAACATATGAAAGACACATTTAAAGTATTTGCATTATAATTTACCATTTATTAGGAAAAATAAAATATATACAAAGAAAACAGAACATTACAGAAAACCTTATCCAGATTCAACAGATATTTCTTTTTTTTTTTTTTTTTTTTTTGCCTCTAGGTTTATTGCTGGGGCTCGGTGCCTGCACCATGAATCCACCACTCCTGGAGGCCTTTTTATTCCCCCTTTTGTTGTTGTTGTAGCCTTGTTGTGGTTATTATTGTTGTTGATGTCAATCGTTTTTTGTTTTTTGGTTTTTTTTGGATAGAACAGAGAAATGGAGAGAGGAGGGGAAGACAGGGCGAGAGAAAGATAGACACCTGCAGACCTGCTCCACCACCTGTGAAGCGACTCCCCTGCAGGTGGGAAGCCGGGGTTTCAAACCGGGATACTTACGCCAGTCCTTGTGCTTTGTGCCATGTGCGCTTAACTCGCTGTGCTACCACCTGACCCCCCAGATATTAACATTCTATCATCCTCACTTCATCTATACCTCCACTCATTTTCCCTTATATTGTTAATATTTTATATTTTAAGGAGTATTTATATATATTATAAGGTATAATATGAAATACAAAACATTTTAGATTCTTTATAAATTTATTATTTGATAGTACCCAAAGAAACTGAGAGGGAAGGTGGAGGCAGAGAGAGAGAGAGAAAGAGCAGCTCTGCTTCACCAGTTGTAAAGCTTCTCCCCTGAAGGTAGGGACCAGGGGCGGAAACCCAGGTCTTTGAGCATGGTAATGTGAACATGTAACTGCCAGGTCCCAAAACACAATTTTGACATACCCAATCCCTAAACCAATCACAATATAAAACATTTTACCTCCTCCAAAATTCTAAGATCCCTTTTCGCAGTCAGACTACCTTACAGATAGATTACTTACATGAAAGAATATACTTTTCTCCAATGCAGAAAATAATTAAGAAAAGTCAACTCTTCAAGTCCGGAAAGGTTTATAATCAGATCCCTCCAGAAGTGACATTGTTAGAATCTGACATCCCAACTAAGTCCAGGTATCATTCTTTTCATAGACAATACTCAGATATTGTCTTTTTTTTTTTTTTTAAGGAGTAAAGTTGGGCAGAGTCAAGATGGAGACCTGAAAGCAGCAAGGAGACAGACTCTCCCAAAAAAACTGATTCAAACCCTGGGAATTCTAAGCAGAAACAGGATTTTCAGGCCTATAGGAGATAAACTATAAAGGAGGGATCAAAAAGGAACCAGAGTGGAAAAGGAGCTTAAAGGACAAAGAAAACAAAACTGTGAGTCACCCAACTCTCAACACCCAGCCTCAGGGCAGAGGTGGCTGCTTTTGGGGAAATAGGGCAGAGAATAAGAGGCCTGCAACCTGTGGCCTTAAAATCACCAAGGGGAACCTTTTGTCAGAAAGCAGTGAGGAGCTATCTAAAGCTGCCCCACTTTATTCCAGCTAACTAAGGGACAATATGGGTGGGATGGTATTTTCCTTGACATACAAGCTGTCTGTTACTGTTTTAGATTGTTAGCTTGTTAGGTCATTGTTGGATACTGGCTGAAGGAGTTTTTATGATTTTTGCCTGTAAGAAGCATCTGTGTTGTAGTGGTTTTGTTTGTGCCCGCCCCCCCACAATTTTTATTCTTTTTAAAAAAATTTTATTTATAAAAAAGAAACACTGACAAAAACCATAGGATAAGAGGGGTACAACTCCACACAGTTCCCACCACCCGAACTCCATTTGCCGTCCCCTCTCGATAGCTTCCCTATTCTTTATCCCTCTGGGGGCATGGACCCAGGGTCATAACGGAGTGAAGAAGGTGGAAGGTCTGGCTTCTGTAATTGCTTCTCCACTGAACATGGGTGTTGGCAGGTCGATCCATACTCCCAGCCTGTATCTCTCTTTCCCTAGTGGGGCAGGGCTCTGGGGAAGTGGGGCTCCAGGACATATTGGGTCATCTACCCAGGGAAGTCTGGTTGACATCATGGTAGCTTCTGGAACCTGGTGGCTGAAAGAAGAGTTAACATACAAAGCCAAAAAAATTGTTGACTAATCATGAACCTAAAGGGTGGAATATTGCAGATGAACATTTGGGGTCTCCGTTTTGGAGATAGCTATTAAGCCAGTTTTAGTTATATTCCATAGGGTCCATGACTACACTAGTTTTTTCCTGAGCCTGACATCTGATATGCTGGTGGAACCAAGTTATTGTCTGGGGAAAATGTTTTATGGCTGGAAAAAGGGCTAGAAAGCTGGATCAGGGAAGAGAGTAGCTCCCAAATATGGCAAAGGTGTATAAATATTGTTGACTGTAAACCCCATTGCTTTGATCTGGGGCCCATATTCAGCTTAGGAGCCTATGTAACCTCTGCATTCCTGTAGATCTGAGCTCAGCTCACATTCTGTGGTCATGAGTAGTAACGTTCCAAGCTGCCCCAATTGCAGAACCCATCTTCCTCAGGTGGAGCACAGAGTACGTTGTCCAGCCTCCCTTCGGAGGATGGAACATTCTCTACCGTTGTTGATCCACATTGGGGCAGGGTCCTATGGGGGCCCACAAAGGGGTCTATTGTGTTGTTATGATGGAGATGACCAGTGACAATGGAGAGAGGGATCTATTTGAGGTCTAGGCCTATCATGTCTGTTTGGGAATCTCAGGACTCACCAACTAGGGCCCAGATGATGGGGTGGCTTGATACTAACTAAAGAATCATCATTAAAGTATGTCAGTCACTTGCCCTTATTCAGCTTTTGCAGTCCTTGCTTTGATAAGGTTAGCTTTGGAATGACTGAGGAAAGTGTAATAAGAAGTAGATGAGAAGGGTATCTAGGTCTAAGTAGAGGCTATTGCATCAGGAACTTTATGGTGTCTTGCCAGACTAGCTTTGCGGGCGGAGACAGACAACCAGGGACTGATGGCTGAGCTGTATGCAGTATCTCTTTATTCATGCAGAACGCAGCACAATCTAAGCCAAGCTAAGCTAAACTAAAACTAACAATCCTGTCCTTATATGTTGTTAAAATTTCGGCGGGTCTGGCTGGGCTCTGGCTAGCTTCATAGCGGGTAACAGAGACGCGGAGACAACGGCTGGGCAGGGAAGCTGTATTTCTTTATTCAGGAACAATGATTCACAAACTAAGACAAACTAATCACCAAACAGAACTCGGCTGTCTCTTTGCGGCGGCGCAAGCACTCTTTCTTTTTCTCTGGAACTCAGGAACCCTCTCCCTTACTCTCGAACTCAGGAACTCTCGTACTCGGGAACCCTCTGAAACTCTGGCACACTGGAACTCTCTCTTACTCTGTAACCCTGAAACTCTTGAACTCAGGAACTCAGGAACTCTCTCACTCTCGAACTCAGGAACCCTCTCTCACTCTGGAACTCTGGAACTCTCGTACTGGGGCACCCTCTCAAACTCTTCCACTGTGGAACTCTCTCTTACTCTGTAACTCTGAAACTCTCGAACTCTGGGACTCTGGAACTCTCGTACTGGGGAACCCTCTGAAAACTCTCCCACTCTCGAACTCAGGAACCCAGGAACTCTCGGACTCAGGAACCCTCTCTCGGGGTTCCTTGGGGCGGGGCCAAGCAGGCCCGCGAAATTAACTGGACTGATCCAATTCTCTTGGTGGGGGGAGGGCTAGAACAAACCAATGTAAAGCATACGACACTTATATATACTTTCCAAGTAGGGTATAAACAGGATGTGATGTAGAGAGGGTGGAGCAAAAAGAGATTGGTGAAAATCAGGGTGTGACAAGGAGAGGGGGCGGAGCAGGCGAGAATTCTACCACTGAACCACCAATGCCCTGGAGGGAGGTGCTTAGTTAACAGTGGTTATGTAAATAGAATACAGTGTTAAGCAGGGGGGATTAAACCAATGAAACAGAAGGGATTTTTAGAAGCAGAATTAGAAGCATACCAACAGTGTCTCTTTAGGTCTTTCTACCTGCTTGCTTCATTTATTCATTTCTTTCTCTTGTTTTCATCTTTCTCTCTTGTTTGATAAATCTTTCCTTTCACTTTTGCTGTGGTTATTGTATTGGATAGTGATTGATTTGTTTCTCATTTAGAAAGACTTTAGCTTGGAGCTGCTCTTTTGTTTTTATTATTGATATATTTTTTCTCTCTGGTTTGTTTGTTTGTGATTTTATATGTGAGAGAAATCTGGTGTGGTGTGCCTTTGCCTTCTTAAATATTTTCCCCTTCCTTCTCCATAGCTTGATTAAGCTTTTGTTGCATTGGCTAGTGGTAGATGATGTTCTCTTCAGTGGGAGGGACTTGAATGAGTCTAGCTGGGAGACTGTTTTTATTTCTTTTTTCTTCTTTTCTTACTTTTAATTTTATTTATTTATTTATTTTGCCTGCTTTCTGGTTTAATTCATCTTTGCATCTGTTACATTTGCTGAGATTTGAGATAGCATTTGTGAGAGGACTTTGGTTTAGTATGGCTTTCCCTTGTACAATACAATAAATGAACAACATCCAGAACGTAAAACTACAAAATACACCAAAATATATATATGGTTAAACAATTGAATCAACTACAACAATGATTCAGGAGAAGAGCCCAGAAGAATTTCCAAGTAAACCAAAAGCAACTAAAAATGAGGAAAATATTCAAACATTAATTGATGCATTGATCTCAGGAGTGAGAGAAGCCAGATGAGTTCGATGAGTATGGGATGAACTCACTCATAAACAGAAGTTGAGAAAGAAGAACAGAAAGGGAAATGCAAAGCAGAATGACTGAGTTTGGAATACTGCACTGAAGTAAAAAAAACTCTAGGTGGAGGGTGAGGGTAGATTTTTAGCTTCACTATAGGGGCATGGGAATAGGGACAGAAACCTTTGGTGGTGGGAATGGTGTTAATATACACTCCTATTAAGCTGTAATCTTATAAATCACTATTTAATCAACATGAGTGGGGAAAAATAGATTGAATATCTCAAACTTTTTGATGCACAAATGCCAGTTTTGAGTATATATTCCTTTAATCTAAGCATTTAAGGCAAATTGGTAACCTGATTGAATTTTTAACAGTGAACTTAAATTGTTAATACATTTCTAATAATGACTTGTTCTTTGAAATATTAAATCTTCTATAATCTTAAACCAGAGAGACCAGAAGCAACTGGCTGTGTCACTATATTAGCTACAGCTATATGTAAATAGCATTAAACAACATAAATCATGGTGAGATCTTGTATGATACAGCAAATCCTAGCAATGGGATTTTCAAAGTCAACCAAATTTCCAAATAAGTTGGCTATAATAATAACTATCTATTGCCTTCTTAATCCCTAAGTCAGCAGGAACCCTCCCCATTCTCTATAAAACCTATATTTCTCCCAGTGCTGAAACTTTAGCAGTAGGGCTCATTTTTTAGCCGTCTTCTCTCGACCCATATCAGCTGATACTGCATCTGCTGATCTCAACCTAATCAATGCAAGCAGTTCCATCTCGACATGTTTCACTTCAGACTATTCCCACAGATGACAGGCTAGCGACGTTAACCCTTTGGCTCTAGTACTCTGGTGAGACCATTCTTACCTCATAGGTCACCTTAAATCCATTTTGGGTTGTACACTTCCTAACAAAGCCATAGTACCTAGATATGGACCAGGGTTTACAGTTAACAATACTTATATACATTTTCCATATTTGGAAGCTACTCTCTTCCCTGATCCAGCTTTCTAGTCCTATTTCCAACTCTAACACCATCTTCCTAGACAATGCCTTTGGTCCACCTGCATATTAGCTGTCAGGCTCAGGCAAAAATTAGTAAAGTCATAGGCCTCTTGAAATACACCTAAAAATAGATCTACTAGCTTTTTCCATAATGGAGACCCCAAATCTCATCTGCTATATTCTTGACTTTAGGCCCCTGATTATTAAACAATTTGTTCTGCTTTATATCTTAATACATTTTCAGCCACCAGATGTTACCCTGATGCCAGCCTGACTTCCCTGGAGAGGACCTCACTGATGTACCGTGGACCCCCACTTCTCCTGAATCCTGCCCCACTAGGGAAAGACAGAAACAGGCTGGGATCAACAGGATCAACCTGCCAACAGCCATGTTCAACGGAGAAGCAATTACAGAAGCCAGACCTCTCACCTTCTGCACCCCATAATGATCCTGGGTCTATGCTCCCAAAGAGATAAGAAATAGAAAAGCTTTCAAGAGAGGGCATAGGATAAGAAATTTTGGTAGTGAAAATTATGTGGAATTACACCCCTCTTTTCCTATGGTCTTGATATTTTTTTTATTTTATAAATAAATTTTTTAAAAAGGAGTAAAGTCACAGAAAAAAGAACTTGATAACATATAATAAAAAACATTATTTCTATAATTGTCTTTTATTTTGCTTTAATAGTAGCCCAAACAAAATTAAGAGTTCATAAATACAAGCCATGAAATAAGTAACAATAAAAAGTGGAACAATAATCAGAGCAAGCTTATTATACTGGCATTTCTAACCATTTACTACCCTGACAGATGACTGGCAGACCACATTAAATTTACAATTCGTTCTTCAAAAGAGGAGGAGCCAAAGCACAAATATTGGTAATGACATTAACAGCACTTAATAAATATTATTGTTGATAAGTAAATAAATATGGGGGAAAGAGATGAATAGACTCTTCACCAAAGATGATACTCAGATGGCCAATAGACCTATTAGAATGTCATCCATTAAACAAGATAAAAAATGGGTGCTGGGTGGTGGTGCACCTAGTTGAGTGCACCTGTTACCATGAAGAAGGACCCAGGTTCAAATCCCTGCTCCCCATCTACAGGGAGGAGTGGTGAAACAGGTCTGCAAGTGTTCCTCTTTTCTCTCCCTCTTTATCTTCTCCTGGCCCCTCAAGTTCTCTTTGTCTTATCTAATAACATAGGGGGAAAAAAAGACAAAAAAGAACCAGCAATATAGTGCTGACTTGGATAGGACATCTGCTTTGACATGCATGTGAACCAGGTTCAAGCCCAGTCCCCACCACACTGAAAGGAGTGTGCATGCTCAAGCATTTTACTTTTTCCCTCTTTCTCTCTCTATCTGAAAAAATTTTCCTGGAGAAGTGAAGCCCTGGCAATAGCAACAACAAAAAATCAGAAGCAGCAAGTGCTGAGGAGGGTGAGGGTGGAAAGGGGCCAGGTCTACAGTGCTGGCAACATTGTATGTTGGTCCAACTACTGTGGCAAACAGCCAGGAGAGCCCTCAAAATATTCAAAATTTACTTACCATCTCACCTGGCAGTTCCCTTCCTAAGTGTCTCTCCAAAGAACACAAATACACTTATTACAAGAGACCTGTGCACATTTCTGTTCATAGCAGCCCTATTTGTAACAGCTGAGATTTGGAAACAACCCAGATAGCCAGTGACAGAAGAGTGGTTAAGGCAGCTGTGGTCTTTTTTTTTTTAATTTCTTTATTGAGGGATTAATGTTTTACATTTGACAGTAAATACAATAGTTTGTACATGCATACAATTTCTCAGGTTTCCACATAATAATATAACCCCCAGTAGGTCCTCTGCCATCCTTTTTGGACCTGTACTCTCACTCCCCACCCACCCAGAGTCTTACTTTGGTGCAATACACCAGCTGTGGTCTTTATACACAATGGAATACTGTATAGTTGTGAGAAATGACGGTATTTTCTCTTTTGCTACATATGAGTAGAACTGGAAGGAATCTCTTGATATTAATCACTTGACTAGAAGGAGAAGGACTAATAGCAACTGATTTCACTTATATATGAGACTTAAGAAGCAAAGAAAGGTTAAATGCAGGTTAAACTTTAATTATCTGTGACCTACTTCAGTAGACCCAAGGATTCTACATGTGGAGGCAGAGGGGATTGAATGGGCAAGGGGACCCAGTGCCCTGTGGTGGAGGGAGATGACAAGTTGGTGGATGATGTGGGTGTGGAGTGCTGATACCTGTCATGGGAAGATGGGAAATTATACACCTGTGACAACAACAGTCCTGTAAATCAACATTCCACCAATAAAGTGATCTTTAAGAAGTAAAAATTAATCAATCAACATGAATAAATAAATATTAGTGATGATGAAGCAATGATTCAAAGTCTGTTTTAATTCCATTATGCTCTCTTGATTCCAGATATTGTGGCATATACTACAGATAAGATGTTATCATTATATCTCACGTGATATTTTGTTATGCCTCTTTTATCCCTGTTTTCTATCCTCGCTCCTTCACACATGCCAGGGAGATACCTATCCTCATCCCCACTTTGGCCTATAAAGAAAACTCATCCCACAATTCTGTACTCTTAGAGAAGTAATAGGGAGGAAGTCTATGCCCTCAGTTCCCTTATCTGGTCCTTCCTTCCAAGAAGTGGAATCTATGACTAAGAAGCACCATAGAATGGGTGATATTGTTTCCAGCTAAGCTACTGATAAGAGCCTCCTTTTGAAATCAAGTTCTTTCCAGCCTATCTGTGTGCAGATCAAGCAGGCCCCAGTTGTTGGTTCCAGTTTTGATCTTACATTTGGTTGTGGCTATCCTTAGGACTTGCTCCTTCACCAAAGAACAATTATCTACCAGTCATTGGGAAGCAAGAGGAAGTCTCATCTGTGCCTCAGGTTCTGGCCATATTCTTTGCCTCTAATGAGTATGATGACGTGATCACTATTTCAACCTTACATCTTTTCTAAGTGAATTAGAATATGAGGGGGAGGGATTATCAGATACGTCCCCAGACTTGAAGAAGCCACAATGTTTACCCTTTGTTTCATCATATTGTACTTGGGCTATCGTGTTTTCTGTTTGTTTGTTTGTTTGTTTGTTTTGGTGTCCCTCTAATTGTCAAGTCAAATAAAAATATGCTGAGGGAGCTGCCAGTGGACATCTTTATATCCTTACTGCATAAAGGTCAGATATCAGCCCTCAACACTATTTGGCAATTGTTTCCTTTCTCAATAATGCACTATTCCTTCTTCTCACCAATACTAATCACTGCATCATTACCAACAACAGCAACTATATCATCATTAGCACCAATTACAGTCATACCAAAATCCCAATACTATATCCACCAATGCCATAACCAACACCACTAACAACATTACCGTCACCAATGCCACCTCCATGAGTGTGGAGAACTGCAAACTGTTAGTGACAAATACTATACCAATTTGTTATTGGCACTGCTGTTACCTTATTCTCCTCTGGAGTGAAGAGAATCCGAAATGTGGATGGCACTCCTGGAGCTACTTTGTGCCCAGCATCTTTGGGGCTGATAACTTTAAAATAAGGTGAGCTTTCCTCAACTACTTTCACCATCCTTGGAATCTGTAGGAAAAGAATATGATGATGGGAACTTATTATGTAAAAAAGCCCAGGCTATGCAATTAAAAATGAAAACTGTACCACTACTCATTAACCATACAACCCTGATCAGATCTGATGCTCAGTTTTCTCAATTGTTAAGGGAGATGACAATACCTACCTTTATCCCAGTGCCTCACATAGAGTAAAATGTAATTAATGCATTTTAACTGTAGTTTTACTAACATTACTATTCATTCTTATTATTATCACAAGTCTTTGCTCAGTCTACTACTTAAATATAGCTATCTTTAAAAATAATAATAATAGGGGAGTCGGGCTGTAGCGCAGCGGGTTAAGCGCAGGTGGCGCAAAGCACAAGGACCGGCATAAGGATCCCCGTTTGAACCCCGGCTCCCCACCTGCAGGGGAGTCGCTTCACAGGCGGTGAAGCATGTCTGCAGGTGTCTATCTTTCTCTCCTCCTCTCTGCCTTCTCCTCCTCTCTCCATTTCTCTCTGTCCTATCCAACAACGACAACAACAATAATAACTACAACAATAAAACAACAAGGGCAACAAAAGGGAATATATAAATAAAATAAATAAAATAATAATAATAATAAAGTAAAAATAGTAATAAAATGTGGTTAGCTTTAAATACTGTTTAATCATCTGAAACACCCCCCCACACACACACACATACACACACATACACAAAGTCAAGCTGATTTCCGAAAAGTTGAGAAATTCTTTGGGTAAAGAAATCACATTTAACTAACTATATGCCTTCCTCAGACCATCCACTGCATGTGAAATGCTACTGCATCCTCACAATGATATTTGAACTTAATTATGACTCCTATTCTAAAGATGAAGAAACAGACACTTGTCCTAAGTGCTCCAGCTTCAATCAGCACTGTTAGGAGTCAAGTCTTTATCTTATTTCAGGGGCCAAGGAGATAGCATAGCAAAAGATGTTCATGCCTGAAGCTCTAGGATTCCAGTTTCAATCCCCAGCGCCACCATAAACCAGAGCTGAGCAATGCTCTAGTCAGTTGGAGTCTCTCCCTACCCCCTCTCCTTCCCTCCCTCTCTCTCTTCTTGTGTGTGTGTTTGCGTTTTTCTCTATATATCTCTTTTTCAATTAAAATCTTTTAAAAATGTTAAGTTTTTAGGGCTGGGCTAACAGTATGTTGTTTATGCAAAAGACTTTCATGCCCAAGGCTCTGAGGTCCTAGGTCTAATCCCCAGCACCACCATAAACCAGAGCAAGCAGTTCTCTGATCTAAGCAATCCAGATTCCCAAGTTAGTGGCTAAGAAAGTGATGGTATATGTATACAATAGAATATTACTCAGCTAAAGAAACAATGAAATCTTTTTTTTGCCACATCTTGGATGGAAATTGAAGGGATCATGCTAAATGAGATAAGCTAGAAGGACAAATAATGATGATCTCACTTACATGTAGAACTTACACTAGGAAAGGAAGAAAATACACAAGGTAAAACCTGAACTAGGTGTAGGCTGTTACAGCAGAGCCAAGGACTGAAGGTCTGGCTCTTGAGGCGAGGTAATTATAGTTGTACCCTAGAGAGTGGCTTGTAGTGTGTTCATAACATTCTTATCCTATATGTGTGAGGGAGAGGGAAAAAAATCACCAAGAACTGCATTCCACTCCAGTGAGGAAGCAAATGAAAAGTGAATATCACAGAAAATATATCTTCATAACCCAGAGAGATGCAGGTGTTCCATGCCAGTTCATGGACTAAGTAAGTCAAGAAGCAGGCTTCCATCAGCCATCTAGGACAAGGGTCCTGGAAGTCACTCACTCAGAATAATCCTGCCTGGCTGAGAGAAAGCTGTCCACTTCTGGTAGCTGAACATTCTCAAGATTAGGGCCCAACAATCTGAAAGTGTCTTACCAGAGGTATTGGGTCATCCCTGAGAATCCTTTGGCAGACAAAATTTATACATGCACCATACCTTATTTAAGACTTGGGAGGAGTGACCAAAGTATCTTTTGAATTAGTTCCTTTCTGTATTTAATAGCCAAAAAAATGCCTCAACGAGAGTCCAAAAGGAATGAAGAAAGGGAAAAAGAAAATCTAGATGTGAGAAACTGAGTTTGTTGGCAATCCTACATGAAAAGATGAGGGTCTGAATGTCTGTGTAATGTGTCTCTTCTAGAAGACTAGGGACATAACGCTTAGTGTCTCAGATGTTTTTCTTCTCTCTGCCTATCCTTTTAGCTTCTGACCCAGCAGTTTCTCTTGCAAACACGCTGACCATAAAGAACTAAATATATACCATTTTCTCCAGAGTCCCACTTTGCTGCCACTAAACCACACCATTGATCTCAGAAAAGCATCACTGATTCCTTTAATGAACTCCTGTACCAAGTATAACAGCAAGTCTTCCCATATGCCTTTTTCCTTTTTTTTTTTTATTTCTTTATACTAGATATTTTTTGTCTCCACATTCTCAGACTCTTCTAAGTATTCCTACTTGTCTTTGCACCTGAAGCTGGGCACTTCTCAGATGCCTTCCTCCCCATCTGACTACTTTCACACTTAACTATGCCTCATGCTGACCTTTTTTTTTCATTTATTCTCCCTTTTACTACTGTTAGATATCAAAGAAATCTTCAGGCACATTTTCTTCAAATAGAAACTAATTTATATCTGAAGAAAAAATGTAAAGGGATAAAGATAAATTCTTGTAACCACAAAGAGAAAAGGTATAAAAAGTGGAAGAAGTCACTAAAAATTACATGTAAACAAAACTGGAAAGTTCAAGATAGAAGGGATGAGATCTAAAAAGATCCTTATGATTCAAAGTTGTTTTTTTTTTAAATATAATTTGAAGGGGGTACAAAGGTAATTCAGCAAGTAAGAGCACATGCCTTTCATGCATGAGTCCCATCCACACCTCCACTTGAGAACAGCAAGGGCAGAGACAGACAGAACTATAAGAATTTTGGAAGAATGCTCTGTTGCTTCTCCTCTTCTTTTCTCATAAAAACATTAAAATAAAATGGGGCTGAGTGGTGGTTCAGCCAATAGAGTATACAAATTAGCATGTGCAAGGACTTGAGTTCAAGTCTTTGTCCCTATTCACAGGAGGGAGGCTTCACATTGTTGGGGCAGTGTTGTAGGTATCCTTTTTGCAAATTCCTTTTTCTTTTCCTCTGTCTCTCACTTATATAAGGAAGAAGAAGGAAGCAAAGAAGAAGGGTAAAGATGAGAAGGACAAAAAAGAGAAGTAGAAGGAGGAGAAAGGAAAAGGAAAAAGAAAAGTCACCACTGGGGATGGTAGAATTATGCAGGTACCTAGCCTCAGTAATAACCCTGGTAGCAGATTAAATAATTAATTAAAACTTAGGACCATAAAATCAGTGACTTAATAACTGGCCTATGGCCATACCTCCCTAAACATGCCCAATTTCCTCCGACTTAGTAACTGCTGTTCAGAGTTTACCACTTCAGTTGGGAAAATGATGGCTCTAACACAGACATTACAAACAGAAATAGTGATTGCCCTATCTTAAAATAAAGCTTATCCTGACCTATCACACATGAAAACTTCATGATATTCATCTTGCTAATCTTTTATTCAAGGAAAAGTTAGAATACATGTTGAGCATTGCCCTGGAACTACACATAGAAACAAATCTACATAGCTCTGTCTTCATTAATCTTACAGCCAAAGGGTAAGTTTTCATACTAGTTTTCTAGCCCTAACAAAGTATATTTCTAAGGTCCTATCAAATCCAATTTAATTCCTGTACACACACACACACACATATTCAGGAAATCTACAGCTATCCCAGTAAACATACTCACTGTGTCATTGTTCCTTAAAACCAGTGGAACTTCATAGACTTCACAGGGAGTGTAGTTCTGAAATACAATTTCTGATGGAAATGGCTGGAATAATGTCTGATCCAGGTCAATGCTTGAAAACTGCAGTTTAAAAAATAGTACATTAAATTAATCATATAGTCACACAATAGCAAATATGACTGGGAAGGATAAGAAAATTACATAGAACTATGGATAGTAAAACTAAGGATATAGTAAATATTCAAGAAAAATAAGTACAAAAAACACTGTTATAATTAGTGAGATTACTGTCATCAAAATGTTTAAGACAAAAGAAAGCAGAAATTTTGATGTTCACTTTTTCAAAAGAAATAAGCATATAAAAGCACCAACCCTACATTTCCATTCCCTGTAATAATGAATAAAATAACTGAAACCAATAAATTTAGAATAAAAAATGTTTACCAACTCTCTTTAAACAAGTATCTTTTAATATGATAATAACATGACATATAACATGATATTAATAAAAATGATATTATCATGTTTATTAATATTATCATAAATAATTACTGACCAGAATCTAGGAGAAAAATCAGGGGTGGGTGGTGAAGGGTAGAGTAGACAAAGAAAATTAGTCTAGCCACACCACCTCCCTAGAACTAGAAGAAAGACTACAAAAAAAGAAGACTACATTTTTCTAGGGATGCTATTCCCTAGAAGCCAAAGAAAGAAAGCAAGAAAGAAAGAAAAAAAAGGAACAGAAATGAATTCTCCCCTATAGTATCCAAAAGGATCCACCCTGTTCATCTACTTTAGACTTCTGAACTCCAGAACTGTAAGAAAGTAAATTTTCAGTGCTATAAGTCACTTCTAACTTACAGTTATTTGTTCCAATAGCAGTACAAGGGGTGGCTGAGATCCTGTAGAGTATTTTTCAAAGGGTAGCAGGACTACAGTGATAGAGCTTGGAGATAAAGACTTGTCAGAGGTAGAGGCACTAATGGGTCTATACTTCATTGATCTATAAAGGGCTAAGCATAAAATAATGACAAATTATGGGAGACAGGCCCTCAGTCCTTGAGAGTGAGGAGAGCTGGTATTCACAGGTATCAGAGAGTAATATCACAGGGTTCATTTCTATAATTTTCTAATTATAAAATTTAACAACTACTAACTAAAGTTTTTTAATCACCAAAAAGGTAACACTTAAAAAAAATCAATATCAGGGAGTCGGGCAGTAACACAGCAGGTTAAGTGCATGTAGCGCAAAGGGCAAGGACCAGTGTAAGGATCCTGGTTCAAGACCCTGCCTCCCCACCTGCAGGGGTGTTGCTTCACAAGCTGTGAAGCAGGTCTGCAGGTGTCTATCTTTCTCTCCCCCTGTTTTCCCCTCCTCTCTCCATTTCTCTCTGTCCTATCTAACAACGACGACGACAATAACAACAACAATAACTACAACAACAATAAAAAGACAATAAGGGCAACAAAAGGGAAAATTTAAAAAAAAATTTTAAATCAGTATCAATATGAGGGAATAAGATGTCCTAAATGAAAACCAGCAGAAACAAGAAACAGTAGATTTAGTGACCTCTTGATTAATTCATACTCTATATGCCTCTTTCTTCTATCTCATCCCCTCTCTTAATAAATAAAGATTTAAATAATAATAATGTATCACAGAACCAGAATGTGATTCATCAGGTAAAATCCTTACCTTTCCTATGGCAATTTCTATATTTAATCTTTTGGATCACATGAGAATTCAAAAGGAACTCTTTTTGAGATGGTGAAACGGTGATTTGGTGGATGGTGAAACGGTGATTTGGTGTCACTCCACGCAACCCCCAAAATATAGAATAAAACCTGAACTGAGCCAGGGAGATAATGCACAGGAGTTACATGTGAGAGGCCTGTTTTGATCTTTAGCACCACCAACAGCCAGAGGTTAGCTATGCTTTGATTCAATAGGAATGAATGAATAAATAAATAAATAAATAAGGGGGGGATTTTTCAGCTGTATTGCACTTGTTTGTGGCCTTGAATTCAATCCTCACCACTACATTATAAATATGTAGTGAGCAGGCAGTGATACAAGTATGAAAGCTATCTAGTATCCATGTTCAAGCTCCCAGTCCCCACCTGTAGGGAAAAGCTTCAGGAGTAGTAAAGCAGTGCTTTAAGCGTCTCTCTTTCACACCCAATCCTATTTAAATTTCTCTGTCCTATCAAATAAAACAAAGAAAAAATAAGGAAAAATATGGCCACTGGAAGTATTGGATTTATCTTGTAGGTACTGAGCCCCAGCAATAATCCTGGTGGCAATAAAAAAATAAAAATAAAAAGACCTCTATCAAGAAACTATAAAACTTTATTTAGACACATTAAAAATTTTAAGAACTGGTAAGATATAATACATCCATGAATTAGAAGAACTAGTACTATAAGAACGTCAATTTTTCCTAAGTAAATTCATGGATTAGAAGAAGAATATTGTAAAGATATCAATTTTCCCTAAATTAATGTATAAACTTACTATAATCTAAACCAAACTTCTCTGTACAATAAATGCAATAAAGTAAAAATAGCCAAGAAGCTTTTGGAAAGTAATTATAAAACAGTATAAATTAAAAAGAAAAACTAATTAAGATATTAATTTGGAGATAGATATATAAATTGACCAATAGTACAGAATATTCCAGATACATAATGGATTGCTGGAAAAGTCATGACATAATTTTCTATGCAAAAATGCATCATGACTTTTCTGACAACCCTCTACTTAAATCAACACTGTATTTATGGCAAAGAAGAGCCTCTAATATGTGAGGAGAAATGAACATTTGTGTAAGTGGTACTTGGAATCCAAGGTGAACTCTGTGTAGGTTGTACTCCCTATGCTACCTCCTACTATTTAAAATCAAGATTGAGAGGCTATGTCCACAAAGTCTACAACTTCACATCTCTGTGAGGTCTTACTAAACCAATCTCCAAAGCATGTAGCACATCCTTAGAGGCAGAACTGCCAACCCCATCATCTGGAATAAAGGAATAGCAACAAGAAATCCCTTGGATGTCACCTGGCAACATAAAATCATCTGAAAGGCAGGCTGAATTGGGAAGTTCACAAGTGAGCATATTTATAGGAAGGAATCTGTCATAAAGGTAGACCTAAAGAAAAGAACTCTGAATCTTAAGAACTCTTACAGTCAGAACCCTGGGAAAATAAAAGACCTGCAACTCAATCACTTTTCTTCCCTTCACCTTCCCTTCCAAATAAACACATCAGTACATTCCTTCATAAAGAACTGCACTGTTAAGATCATGGAGAATTCTTATTAGCCTGAAATAACATACAGTTACTGCCTCACCATTAACTGCTTATAAAGAGAAAGTTCAAGACAAATTTACTTCTTTCTTTCAAAGATGAGTGGTAACAACAATCATAATGATTCATCAACCCAGTGTCTACACAAAAATACTCAAGAAAAAAAAAGAAATTGGCAAATATTCACCAGAAAAACATTGTCATGTACACGATAGATTTTAAATTAAATAAAGTAATAAAAGATAGGCAAGGACATTACATAATGATTAGAGGATCAATCAGCCAAGAAGACTTAACAATTATTAACATCTATGCACCCAACGAGGGACCATCTAAATACATTAAGCATCTACTGAAAGAATTTCAAAAATACATCAATAGTAACACAATAATAGTGGGAGACTTCAATACCCCACTCTCACACTTAGACAGATCAACAAAGCAGAGAACCAATAAAGATACAAGAGAATTGAATGAAGAGATTGACAGACTAGACCTCTTGGATATTTTCAGACTCCTCCACCCCAAAAAACTGGAATACACCTTCTTTTCAAATCCACATAACACATACTCAAGGATAGACCACATGTTAGGCCACAAAGACAGCATCAATAAATTCAAGAGCATTGAAATCATACCAAGTATCTTCTCAGACCACAGTGGAGTAAAACTAACTTTGAACAACAAACGGAAAATTATTAAAAGACATAGAATTTGGAAACTAAACAACATGCTCCTTAAGAACCACTGGGTCAGAGACTCACTCAAACAGGAAATTCAAATGTTCCTGGAAACTAATGAAAATGAAGACACAACCTATCAAAATATTTGGGACACAGCGAAAGCAGTACTGAGAGGGAAACTTATAGCCATACAGTCACATATTAAACACCAAGAAGAAGCCCAAATGAACGACCTTACTGCACACCTCAAGGACTTAGAGGAAGAGGAACAAAGGAACCCTAAAGCAACCAGAAGGACAGAAATCACTAAAGTTAGAGCAGAAATAAACAACATCGAAAATAAAAGAACCATACAAAAGATCAATGAAGCCAAATGTTGGTTCTTTGAAAGATTAAACAAAATTGACAAACCCCTAGCCAGACTCACCAAACAAAAAAGAGAGAAGACTCAAATTAATAGAATTATAAACGATGCAGGAGATATCACAACTGACACCACAGAAATCCAGAGAATTCTGCGAAACTTCTATAAAGAACTATATGCCACCAAGCTAGAGAATCTGGAAGAAATGGAACAAATCCTAGAAACCTATGCACTTCCAAAACTGAACCAAGAAGAACTACAAAATCTAAATGCACCAATCACAGACAAAGAAATTGAAACCATTATTAAGAATCTCCCCAACAACAAAAGTCCTGGACCAGATGGCTTCACAAACGAATTCTACAAAACTTTCAGGAAACAGTTAATACCCATACTTCTTAAGCTATTCCATAAGATTGAAGAAACAGGAATACTCCCTTCCACCTTTTATGAAGCCAACATCACCCTGATACCAAAAGCTGATAGGGACAGAACAAAAAAGGAAAACTACAGACCAATATCTCTGATGAACATAGATGCCAAAATATTAAACAAGATCTTGGCCAACCGGATACAGCAATACATCAAAAAGATTGTTCATCATGACCAAGTGGGATTCATCCCAGGAATGCAAGGCTGGTTCAACATCCGTAAATCAATCAATGTCATTCATCACATCAATAAAAGCAAAGCCAAAAACCACATGATTATCTCAATAGATGCAGAGAAAGCCTTTGACAAAATCCAACACCCATTCATGCTCAAAACTCTACAAAAAATGGGAATAGATGGGAAATTCCTCAAGATAGTGGAGTCTATATATAGCAAACCTACAGCCAACATCATACTCAATGGACAGAAGCTGAAAGCATTCCCCCTCAGATAGGGGACTAGACAGGGCTGTCCACTGTCACCGTTACTCTTCAACATAGTATTGGAAGTTCTTGCCATAGCAATCAGGCAAGAAAAAGAAATCAAAGGGATACAGATTGGAAGGGAAGAAGTCAAGCTCTCACTATTTGCAGATGATATGATAGTATACATAGAAAGACCTAAAGAATCCAGTAGAAAATTACTGGAAGTTGTTAGGCAATATAGCAAGGTATCAGGCTACAAAATCAATGTATAAAAATCAGTGGCATTTCTTTATGCAAACACTAAATCTGAAGAAGAAGACATCCAGAAATCACTCCCATTTACTGTTTCAGCAAAATCAATCAAATACCTAGGAATAAAGTTGACCAAAGAAGTGAAAGACTTGTATACTGAAAACTATGCGTCGCTACTCAAGGAGATAGAAACTGATACCAAGAAATGGAAAGATATCCCATGCTCATGGATTGGAAGAATAAATATCATCAAAATGAATATTCTCCCCAGAGCCATATACAAATTTAATGCAATACCCATCAAAGTTCCACCAGGCTTCTTTAAGAGAATAGAACACTACAATCATTTATCTGGAACTTGAAAACACCTAGAATTGCCAAAACCATCTTAAGGAAAAGAAACAGAAATGGAGGCATCACACTCCCAGACCTTAAACTATATTATAAAGCCATCATCATCAAAACAGCATGGTACTGGAACAAAAATAGGCACACAGACCAGTGGAACAGAATTGAAAGCCCAGAAGTAAATCCCAACACCTATGGGCATCTAATCTTTGATAAGGGGGCCCAAAGTATTAAATGGAAAAAGGAGGCTCTCTTCAATAAATGGTGCTGGGAAAACTGGGTTAAAACATGCAGAAGATTGAAATTGAACCACTTTATCTCACCAGAAACAAAAATCAACTCCAAATGGATCAAAGACCTAGATGTCAGACCAGAAACAATCAAATACTTAGAGGAAAACATTGGTAAAACACTTTCCCACATACACCTCAAGGACATCTTTGATGAATCAAACCCAATTGCAAGGAAGACAAAAGCAGAAACAAACCAATGGGACTACATCAAATTGAAAAGCTTCTGCACATCCAAAGAAACTATTAAACAAACAGAGAGACCCCTCACAGAATGGGAGAAGATCTTCACATGCCAGACATCAGACAAGAAACTAATCACCAAAATATATAAAGACCTCAGCAAACTTAGCACCAAAAAAGCAAATGACCCCATCCAAAAATGGGCAGAGGAAATGAACAAAACATTCACCACAGAGGAGATCCAAAAGGCTAACAAACATATGAAAAACTGCTCTAGGTCACTGATTGTCAGAGAAATGCAAATTAAGACAACACTAAGATACCACCTCACTCCTGTAAGAATGGCATACATCAAAAAGGACAGCAGCAACAAATGCTGGAGAGGTTGTGGGGACAGAGGAACCCTTTTACATTGCTGGTGGGAATGTAAATTGGTACAGCCTCTGTGGAGAGCAGTCTGGAAAACTCTCAGAAGGCTAGACATGGACCTTCCATATGACCCAATAATTCCTCTCCTGGGGTTATACCCCAAGGACTCCATAACACCCAACCAAAAAGAGGTGTGTACTCCTATGTTCATAGCAGCACAATTCATAATAGCTAAAACCTGGAAGCAACCCAGGTGCCCAACACCAGATGAGTGGTTGAGAAAGCTGTGGTATATATACACAATGGAATACTATGCAGCTATCAAGAACAATGAACCCACCTTCTCTGACCCATCTTGGACAGAGCTAGAAGAAATTATGTTAAGTGAACTAAGTCAGAAAGATAAAGATGAGTATGGGATGATCCCACTCATCAACAGAAGTTGAGGAAGAAGATCTGAAAGGGAAACTAAAAGCAGGACCTGATCAAATTGTAAGTAGGGCACCAAAGTAAAAACCCAGTGGTGAGGGGTAGACATGTAGCTTCCTGGGCCAGTGGGGGGTGGGAGTGGGCGGGAGGGATGGGTCACAGTCCTTTGGTGGAGGGAATGGTGTTTATGTACACTCCTAGCAAAATGTAGACATATAAATCAGTAGTTAATTAATATGAGAGGGGGAAATCAATAGTATGTCTCAAAGTTTCTCAAAAGACAAACTGAATCTTTTTAATATATAGGCTATATATTTGATATGCGGACTCTCTCAAAAGCCTAGACCAAGTAGATTAGAAGCTTCCAATAGCACAGCTATATACAAGATACTGGGTACTGTACAGCAAACCATAACAAAGGGACTTTTCAAAGTTAACCCAATTAACAAATAATGTGATGATAATATTAACTATTGATTGTCTTTTTGAACCCTAAGACAGCAGGAACCTCACATCTTCACTATAGAGCCCCTACTTCCCCCAGTCCTGGAACCCTTGGATAGGGCCCACTTTCCCGTATGCATCTCCCAATCCAAACCAAATAATATTGCATCCGCCGATCACAACCTAACCAAAGCAACGATTGCCATCTCAACATGCTTCACCTCAGACTGTATCCAGAGACTTCACGTGTGGAATGACAACCCTTCAGCTTCATTACTCGGGTGAGACCTTTCCTTTAATTGTACACTCTAATTTCATCTCAGGTAGTTCACTTTCTAACAAAGTCCCATAACCTAGATATACACCAGTTTCTGTGGGAGAGAGCTTATGTGCACACGTATCCATACACTACTGCAAAATATATACCTGAAAGCAGGATTACACTAGAGTTTGCAGTGAGTACCTCCCTAACACTTCCTCTCCACTATTCCAAGCTTGGGATCCATGATTGCTCAACAAATTGTTTGGCTTCATATGTTAACTCTCTTTTCAATCACCAGGTTCCAGATGCCACCAGGATGCTGGCTAGGCTTCCCTGGATTGAAGACCCCACCAATGTGTCCTGGAGCTCAGCTTCCCCAGAGACACACCCTACTAGGGAAAGAGAGAGGCAGACTGGGGGTATGGACCGACCAGTAAAGGCCCATGTTCAGCGGGGAAGCAATTACAGAAGCCAGACCTTCTACCTTCTGCAACCCTCAACGACCCTGGGTCCATGCTCCCAGAGGGATAGAGAATGGGAAAGCTACCATGGGAGGGGGTGGGTTATGGGGATTGGGTGGTGGGAATTGTGTGGAGTTGTACCCCTCCTACCTTATGCTTTTGTTCACTAATCCTTTCTTAAATAAAAAATTTAAAAAAAAAAACATTGTCATGTAGTAATGAAAACGTTAACTATGTCATTTCACCATAAATTCAAAGAATATAGTGGAAGAAAAAACAAAAAACACAAAGAAAATACCCAAGAGTTCAGGGAAGATATAAGCAATTTGAAGAGATGAACAGTGCATACATTCATTCATTTATTGTTAATTCATTTAATACTTACTGAGTATCAAGTACTTTTCATGTGCTAAGAATTCAATAGTGAACAAAACAATAAACCCCACCCTTATGACATTCTTGAGGAAATGAACAAAAAACAGAAAACATGTATGGTCAGATAGTGACATGGTCATGAAGAATATTGCAGACCAAGGAGAAAGAGTGAATGGGGAACAATCTGTCTTCCCCTCCTCTCTCCATTTCTCTCTGTCCTAACAACGATGACATCAACAACAGCAACAATAATAATTACAACAACAATGAAAAACAGCAATGGCAACAAAAGGGAAAATAAGTTATATATATATATATATATATGAAACAGAAACAGAGAAGGTAAACAAAGTGAAACTTGAACTGGGTGGGGTGCATCACACCAAAACAAAATGAATCTGGGCAAAGGAGGGGATGGGAGAGAGTAGAGAGAATGTTGGGGTCCTAGTGCATGATAGTGGAAGGACCTAAGCAGGGGGTGAGAATGTTCTCCAAACTCTATCATGGCAAGAGGAGAAATTGTATCCATGTGTCAACAACTACATTGTAAACCATAATTCCCGTATAGAATTGTTTTTTTAAATTCCACTTGTATGGTAACTTTCACCACTTCAAGTTACAAGTATCAAGATCAATAAATGTGGAAAAAAGAATGTGTAAAACAACCCCAATAAAAAAAACTCGCTAGCCCAGAAACAACTTGTTGTGCTAGAGTTGTTACATTCATCCAGGGTCTATTATACATTTAGGTATGACAACAAGCAGCTACCTTTTGGTGCGTGGTTTCCCCCATATCTAAAAGTTCGATGATCCGTGGCCGGCACATGAATCGTGTATTCGCCAGTCTCTGCTCTGTGGTGAGGGACATTTCCTTCAGGAACTCCGAGGGTGTTAGCTGTATTTTAAAGCACCAGGATCAAAGATTCATAAGTGATTATGCTATAAAAAATGTTTCCAAACTACCAGCAATGAATAATTCGTTAGTGGCTTTCAGAATAATTCTGGAATGTCATCCCTTGTAAAATATTTAAAATAACTAAACAATACAAGAGAAGGACCCATGTACTTTTCAGCTCTTGCACAGTAATTTGAAATGACATATTACTACTAGTTCCTTATGATTTTGAAGAAATGACACAAAAGAACGAGGGACAAGAAAGCCCAGAAATTGCACTGGTATATGTCCAAAGAGTTTAATGCTTATGTTGAGAAGGGGTATCTGAGCAAGAAATGTGTAAGTTTCTAGAATCACTTTAAGGGTGTCAAAGCTTAGAAGTCTGAAATACTTTTAATGGCAAAGGAAACCACATATAGAAACAAAGATTATGGGTATTTAACTATCATACTGTATCAGAGAAACCTTATAAAATATTAAAGAATCTGGGAAGTACAGTCACATCGTTAATGAGTTTGGACTTTTTAGAAATAGTGACAGCATATTTAGGCATTCTTTGAAAAGAAGATCCATCAGTTACTTATATTGACATACCCAAACAGAAAACAAAAAAGGCTTCAACATTTTTAAATGTTAGGAGAAAAAAAAAATGCAACCTATCATTTCAATAAGCTAAACAAACAAGGGTTTAGCTAACTGGAATCAACCACTATTATTTAGTTATTCTGGAATGTTCACATTGTTCCAGGATAAAATTTTTATAGAAAGAGATTATGATCATGGACAACAACATAACAAATATGTGCCAAGACTTTTAGAACCTCTGAGGTACACAATTTATGATGGATTCATTTTGCCTTGGGTTAAAATCAATACATTTCAAAACGCCTAACAAAATTAATTACTGTGATTGAATCCATTTACATGAAGACATATTTCTGACATAGCCTTAAAGTTCTTTTGTATTGGAACCCAGATCAAAATGTTATGAGGTATCATATGTAATGTTATTTAAGTAAAAATAACACAGTTTTGGCACAAAGCGCAAGGACTGGCCTAAGGATCCAGGTTCGAGCCCCAGGCTCCCCACCTGCGGGGGGGGGGGGGTTGGCTTTACCGGCAGTGAAGCAGGTCTGCAGGTGTCTTCCCCCCCACACACACTTGTCAGAGGCAACAGGTCCTTGAAAGGCAAGGCCCCTGGGCCTGTGAGCAAAATTTTGGCTGGCAAAGTAGGTTTTCTGTGAGTCCCTGACCTTTCTCTTAGGATGATTAGAGAAAGCTGAGAAAATGATGAAGACTTTGCAGACTCTCTGGGAAAATGATGAAGACTTCGCAGACTCTCTGGGAAAATAATTGTCTAACTACATGAACTTTTGCCTCAACTGTATCTTGCTCATGTTTTGAGAAACTGTACTTTGCTTATGCACCTGGATTATGTTTTGAGAAACCTTATGCAGAGCCAGCATAGTTAAACTTTTTACTGTGTGTACTAAAAAGACTGTGAGAAAAATAAACCTGGGCGCTCAGTCATTGGGCTGGGGCCCTCCCGATCCCGTTTCACTGTCTTCTTTCTTTTCTCAATCCTAGAGCCCTCTCCAGGTACCACTGTTCCTGGTCAGCTGGCTCCAACCAGACCCACTATCCTCCCCTCCTCTCTTGATTTCTCTCTGTCCTATCTAACAATGACAGCAATAACAACAACAACAACAATAAACAACAAGGGCAACAAAAGGGAAGAAGTAGGCTCCGGGAGCAGTGGATTTATAGTGTAGGCACTGAGCCCCAGAAATAATCCTGATAGCAAAAAAATAAAATAATAACACAATTTTGAAATTTTAAAAAAAAGTACTCTAAATATTTAGGGTGGTGGGTAGATAGCATAATGGTTATTCAAAGAGAGTCTCATGCCTGAAGCTCCAAAGTCCCAGGTTTAATCCCCCATACCACCATCAGCCAGAGCTGAGCAGTGCTCTGGTAAAATAAATAAATAAATATTTAATAGCCAACATCATGCAGATGAATGATGATAGATTTTATTTTATACATATAACATAATTTGAGGCTAGTTTTTTCAATGTAGCAAATACTATGTCGAGCACTGTAAACCATTATTGATAATTTTTATAGCATGTAGATTATAATCAAATTCTCACTAAATCATTATAATTCATTAAATATTTTTATCTTAAAGGACAAAAATATGTTTTCATAGACATAATATAGTCATTATTTTAATGTACTTTATTGTATAAATACATAAACAAAGCTAACTCATACGATTACCATTAAAGAGATATGTCATTTATGTTAAATTCCGTGAAACTCTGACAACTGATTGGTTTTTAACTATATAAATAACAGTCTTACAGGGTAAATGTAATATTTAGAAAGCCTTAATAATTTGTACAATCTTACTCCAACTATTCAGCTTTAACCAATTCAAGCCTTTAGTTTTATATAATTTCAGAGCATCATGGGCTTACCAGTAGTAAGCTACGATGTTAATTAAATTGACCTCATCAGTCAGTAATTCTCTTTTGATATTCTGAGAATGCCAAATAGCAACTATCATTCTCCTAAAAAGATTGCATTAAGTTGTTTACACTAAAATTTTCGGATACACTACCATTCGGTTTACTTCTTCTTCTGTAACCACCTTTGGATTCAGGGGTGGCAAAACTTTGCTCTGAACTCCTTTCAGCGTTTTAACTAACCCCACATGAACCGAGCCCACAGACTTCTCCGGTCTTCTACTTTTCATTTTAGCTATTTCCTCTGATTACCTAAAAGTGGAAAAAAAATGTTTAAGAACAAATACAGTTAATTTGTGAATATTAGCCACTTGTTGTTCACTAGAGGTTATCACTGTGGTTCAGTGCTAGCATGACAACCCCACCATTCCTGGTGGCAATTTTTTCTTCCTCATTCCTTTCTAATAAATAATAGTGGTGGTTGGGATGAGGGAGATATAGAGAGAAATAAAAAAGTAAGGCATCTGTTGCATTGCTTCACTGCTTAAGAAGCTTCCTCCCTGTAGGTGAGGACTGAAGGATGTGTGTGTGTGTGTGTGTGTGTGTGTGTGTGTGCACGTGCGTGTGCATTCTCCTACTAACCTTTGGATCTCTTTGCTGTCCTTAGGCTTGGCAATAAGTGTGCTTATCTGGATGTGCCACCATTTGGCCCCCATGTATTTATCTTTAAAGTATTTAATTTGTGTTTAATTACTTATTTCTAAAATGTCACAAAAATAAGTCTTAAAGAAAAAAATGTGTTTAATTAATTACGCCATAAAATGATTTTCTAGTCTTTAAATTTCCCAAGTCATTTCACACTTCCTTACATGTGTATAGATATTCTATCATCTCACACCATCTGCCTAGCCAAACTATTCATCCTACAAAACCCAGGTGCCAGGATCTAGGCTTTCTTTAAAGTACTGAAAGAATGTCAGTCATTCTGTTATATGTGATATACCTCTGTTATTGAAAGTAACACACTGTACTGCAATCATTTGCTTGCAAACTTATCTCTACTTCCAGAATGTAAACTTCTTGGCCATAGGCACGATGTGTGATTGGCATATGGAAGAGACTGTTAATATTTGTTGAACTAAATATTACTGAATATTTTTGGCCTCCCCAGACCAAAATATTTGGTAAAGACTCCCCACTTTGTCTTGCTTTCTTTAATGTAAATATTTAACTTCAAGTTCTTTCTAATAGGATCTGTAAGTGTGAAGTAAGATTAAATATGTATATAACTTCTGTGACACAGTATTATTTTTTCAGATAAAAGAAAGAATGTAACTATGAACTTTGAAAAAAAAAAAACAGAAACAGCTACTCTCTTCCCTGATCCAGCTTTCTATCCCTTTTTCCAGCCATGACATCATTTTCTCAGACAATAACTTAGGTCCACCTGCCTATCAGATGTCAGGCTCAGGAAAAAACTAGTAAAGATGTGGGCCCTTTGTAATATACCTAAAATAGACCTACTAGTTATTTCCAAAACAGAGACCTCAAATCTTCATCTGCACTATTCCAGCCTTTAGGTTCATGATTAGTCAACAATTTGTTTGGCTTTATATGTTAACTCTTCTTTCAGCCACCAGGATCCAGATGCCAGCAGGATGCCCACCAGACTTCCCTGGACAAGTGACCCCACCAATGTGTCCTGGAGGCCTGCTTCCCCAGAGCTCTGTCCCACTAGGGAGAGACAGGCTGAGAGTATGGATTGACCTGACAATGCTCATGTTCAGCAGGGAAGCAATTACAGAAGCCAGACCTTCCACCTTCTGCACCCCATAATGATCCTGGGTCCATACTCCCAGAGGGTTAAAGAGTAAAAAAGCTATCAGGGTAAGAGATGGGATATGGAGTTCTGGTGGTGGGAATTGTGTGGATTGTACCCCTCATCCTATGGTCTTGTCAGTGTTTCCATTTTATAAATAAAAATAAAAATAAACAGTTAATAAGACTTTGTGAGAACTATGGTGGTTATTGTTGGGAGAAAGGAGGGGAGAAACACAGAAATTTGGTGGTGGGTATGGTGTTCAACTATATACTATAATCTTACAATCTTGTGGCCCACTAAAAATCAAAAATAATAAAGAAAAAGAAAAATTAAGCACAGCTAACTCTTGGGAGGGGAATCCTGCATTAAAACTATGCCTTGATAGATATATACCATTGAATACCTTTAAAAATACATTGTGGAATACTTTTTAAGCACATAATCCAGATTCATTTTCTACAGGGAGCTGAGTTCTACTCATCTCTAGAAATTTGTAAGGGGAACTGAGTTTAAAAGTGTTGGCCAGGGTGGGATATGGAGATTGGGTGGTGGGAATTGTACGGAATTGTACCCCTCCTACACTATGGTTTTGTTAATTTATCCTTTCTTAAATAAAATAAATAAATAAAAAATCATTGAAGTTTAAGGCAAAAAATAAATAAATAAAGTGTTGGCCAGTTTTTGGTTGGTAAGGCTTCTTCAGGATGTATACTATTGAGTTAGGGAATGTCCCCAGATTCTATGGACTGTATGCAGTTCACATACATGACTACTATGAGCACCATGACCACACTCCATTCCCATCTCTAGCCAGCCCTTTTTGCTTTCCCTTCTACCTAAATGCTTCATTGACTTAACTCTTTGTACTTTTTTTTTTTAGTTTCCTTCCATTCCTAACCCCTCCCTTTCCAGAAAAGTCAAACAAAAGTTAAAATGTTTGTTCCTATTGCTATTTTACAGCTCAAAGTTAAAAAATATTTTCTATATAGTGAGCAATCTATAAGATGAAAACAGATTTCAAAGAACTCCAATGCCAAGCAGTGCATTTCAAATTTATACATTACTATAGCTCACATGCCTTTGTCACATTTAAAAAATGTACAATTTATTTTATCAAATACTTTCCCAGGCCTAGCAAAATAATCTGGATAGTTTGCTTGCTTTGTCGGGAGCAAGTCCTAGGTTTAAGCACAGTCCCCATCCCATTGGAGGAAGATTCAGTGATGTGGTGTGTCTCTCTTTGTCTAGCTTATAAAGTCAGCCTAGAGCACTGAAACCCTAGTGAGGACTACGTCAACAAAAGTGTTTTCTCCACTATTTAATCAATATGAGAAGGGAAAAATAGATTGAATGTCTCAAACTTTTTGATGCACAGACCCCAGTTCTTAACATATATTCCTTTAATCTAAGCCCTTAAGGCTTCAAATTGGTAACATGACTGAATTTTAATTGTGGGTTTAAGTTGTTAATACATTTCCAATAATGACTTCTCTTCTTCGAAATATTATATCAACTATAACCTTATACCAGAGAGACTAGAAACAACTAGCTGAGTCACTATATTAGATAGAGCTATATGTAAATAGCACTGAATGACATAAATGATGGTGAGGTCTTGTTCAATACAGAAAATCCTAATAATGAGATTTTCAAAGTCAACCAAATTTCCAAATAAATTGGTTATAATAATAACTACTACATTTATGTTTTTTTAATTTCTTTATTGGGGAATTAATGTTTTACATTTGACAGTAAATACGTTTCTAATAATGACTTTCTCTTTGAAATATTTAATCACTTATAATCAGACAAAGGAGAACAGAAGTGTTACTTTATAAGATACAGCTATATGTAAATAGCATAAAAGGACATAAATTATGGTGAGGTCTTGCATGAAACACCTAATCCTAACAATGGGATTTTCAAAGGCAAACCAATTGCCAAATAATTTGGTTATAACAATAACTATCTATTGTCTTCTTAGACCATAAGACAGAAGGAACCTTCCCTGTTCTCTATAAAACCCATAGTACTACCAGTCCTGGAACCTCTGGGGTGGGGCTCACTTTCCTGCAAGCTTCTCTCAATTCATACCAACTGATACTCATTTCTACCTAATCAATGCAACCAGTACCACTTTGGCATGTTTCACTTTGGACTGTGTCCAGAGACACCAGGTGTGGAATGTCAACTCTCCATCTTCATTACTCTGGTGAGACCTTTCCTAGCTCATAGGACTCCTTGGTCCCATTTCGGGTGGTGCACTTTCTAACAAAGCCTCAAAACCTAGATGTAGACCAAGGCCCATGAGATAGGGCAAATGCATACATGTATCCATAAGTTAGGGGAAAATATCTACATTAAAGCAAAAGTGCATAATAGTTTGCACTTAATAAATGTAATCAAGGGAGCTGGGCAGTAGCACAGTGAGTTTAGCACACATGGACCGGCATAAGGATCCCGGTTCCAGCCCCCTCTTCCCCACCTGCAGAGGGGTCGCTTCGTAAGCAGTGAAGCAGGTGTCTATCTTTCTCTCCTCCTATCTACTCCTCCTCTCTCAATTTCTCTCTGTCCTATCCAACAACAACAACAACAGCTATAACAATAACAACAACCACAACAAGGGCAACAACAAAGGCAACAAAATGGGGGAAACAGCCTCCAGGAGCAGTGGATTCATAGTGCTGGCACTGAGCTCCAGAAATAACCCTGGAGGCAAAAAATAAATAAAAGTAAAAAATAAATGTAATCAAGTAGTATGCACTCAATAAGTGCAGCAAGTAGAAAGACCTAAAACAGACGCCATAAAGTACCTAGTCAAATGGTTTCTACTTAGACCAAGATACCCTCCTCACCTACTTCCTCACCTACTTCCTATTTCACGTCCCTCAATCATTCCAAGGCTAACCTTGGCAGACAAGGTAAGGACTACAAAAGCTGGATAAAGGCAAGAGACTGGCTTACTTTAATGACGACCCTTTGGTCGCTACCAGGCCACCCCATCACCTGGAGCCCTAGTCAGGGAATCCTGGGATTCCCACACAGACATGGTGGGCATAGATCTCTAACATATCCCTCTTTCCACTATCTCTGGTCATCTCCATCAGGAACAACATAATGGACCCCTTGGTGGGCCCCTATAGGACCATACCCTCAATGTGGATCAACAATCGTAGGGACAGCCCCATTCTCCGAAGGAAGCTTGGGCAACATACTCTACCACTAGAGGACAATGGGTCCTGGAGTTAGTGCAGCCTAGAATGTTCCTATCCATGACCACAGGTTCCTATCAGACCTACAGGGATGCAGAGATTACACAGGCTCCTGCGACAAACATGGGCCCCAAACAAAATCGATGGAATTTACAGTTAACAATGTCTATATACTTTCCCCATATTTAGGAGTTACTCTCTTCCCTGATCCAGCTTTCTAGTCCTGACACCATCTAGTCTGACACTATCTCCTCAGACAATACCTTTGGTCCACCTGCATACTAGATGGTTCAGACAAAAACTAGTAAAATCATGGGCTCTCAGAATATACCTAAAATAGACTTCCTAGCTTTTTCCAAAACGGAGACTCCATGTCTCAGCTACTATATTCTTGCCTTTAGGTTCCTGATTACCTAACAATTTGCTCTGCTCTATATCCCAATGCCTTTTCAACCAACAACTTCCAGATGATACCATGATGCCAACTTGACTTCCCTGGGCAGACAGCCCCACCAATGTGTCCTGGAGCCCCACCTCCCCAAAGCCCTGCCCCAATAAAGAGAGAAAGACAAACTGGGAGTATGGATCATCTGCCCATGTTCAGCAGAGAAGCAATTACAGAAGCCAGATCTTCCACCTTCTGGATTTTATAATGATCCTAGGTCCACGTTTCCAGAGGGATAAAGAATAAGAAAGCTTTCAAGGGAGGCGATGGGAAACAGAGTTCTGGTGGTGGAAATTATGTGCAACTGTACCCCTTTTACCCTATGGTCTCGTCAATATTTCCATTTTATAAATAAGTTTTTTGAAAAAATGTTTTCGATTAGTTTTGGAAAAAAAATGTTTCTCTCTAAGGTGCAGTCAGCAATAATAAACCAAAACCATAAGAATGTATTATGCAGACCAATAGTATAAAAAATTATCAAATACAGGCATTTGTTTATTTGTTTTTGCTTTGTTTTGTTTTGCCACCATAGTTATTACTGGGGCTCAGTGCCTGCACTACTAATCCACTGCTACTGGTGGCCATTTTTTTCCTTTCCTTTTTTTTTTTTTTCTAATTTTTATTAGATAGGACAGAGAGAAATTAAGAGAGGAGGAAGAGAGAGAGAGGGAGAAAAAAATAGGCACCTACAGACCTGCCTCAGTGTTCATGAAGCATCCCCACTACAAGCGGGGAAAGCATGGGGGCTCGAACCCAGGTCCTTGTGCTTAGTACTATGAGCGCGTAACCAGGGGCATCACTGTCCAGCCCCCTCAAATCTAGGTTTTAATCTTCCCAAATGTCAGGCTTCCCATCTGTGTCATGCATGGTGATAACAATACTGAACTGACTGTACTAAGTATCTGTTACAACACAAGCTGCTCCAAAACTCAGGAGCTAAAAACAAACAAACAAAAATTTCTTACAGCCTCATGATTCAAGAATCTGGAAGCAGCTGGGGAAGTGCTCAGTGGGTCAAGAGCACACTGCAGCTCCAGAGAATGACTCTGCATGTCAGAGAAGTGCTACTGTATATGGCATGCCTCCATTACCCTTCCAGCTTATTCTTTTTCTCATTAAATAACTAAATCTTTTTTTTAAAGAAATTGGAAGTAAAATGGCTAAATGGTTTGAGCATCTCTCATGAGACAGTATTCAAAGAAATAGCAAAGACTAGTCAACTGAAGGTGACTAAAAGTGAAACTCTACTTCCAAGATGTCTCATTCAGAGGTTGAAAGACTTGATACTGGCTACTTGTGGGAAATCTCAGTTCTCCTTGCCAGGGGCTTCCATGAGCTTTTCAGCAGGCCAGCTTGAGAGTCCTCACAAGATGATGACTGACTCCCTCCAGAATGAGCAGTCCAAGAGACCACACAGAGGCTGCAGTGTCCTTTGTGGCCTACAAGTCACACACCACTACTGTTGGTCATAGAGATCAGCCATGTTCAGTGTGGCAGAGGCCACACAAACCATAAATACCAGGAAGTGAGGATCACCAGTGTTCATCTGAGATGCTGGCTATCGCATCTGCCTCAGATATTTACTAAAAGGACTAAATCAATGTTTGTAAGACATTTCAATTTGAACAGTGTGTAGCATATAAATGTTCTTAATGTTGTCATTAGCAGAAATTTTGATCTAAAAGAAAATTGAAAAAGCAAAATTCTTTCAGCTAAATCTTGCCTACTAGAAGTAAATAACAGCATATGAACTTGTTCATGTCTTCAGCTTCTGATTAATAAGAGCAGAGGCAATCATACTCTGGATACTGATAAATATTTATTTATCCTCCAAACATTATTTATCAAGAAAATACTAAAAAAAAAAAAAATAGGGAAAATGTTCAAGTAAAGACATCATGACTTGTCAAATAGAGTTCCCCAAGTATTAAGAGTAAAAAAACACTGCTTTTCATTTTTGAAATCATGCTTCTTTTCTGGTTTTCTACTGTCTCTAAAACTGTTTTGCTCCTTAGTTTTTATCTCTTTTGACTTGTAGTACTCCAGACTTCATAGGTTTCACATTGGGCTCTACTCTTTTCACCTTGAAATACTTCCTGAATTGTATGGCTCATACCTGAGGTAGATGAAAAAGAGACAAATTTCAAAGAATCATCTTATTTGACCCAAGGTAAAGAAAAGGAAAATGAAGATGCATGCTGAAAAGTAATTTTCCTATGTCCTGAATTATAAAAATAAAGCTCTTCTGAAGGAAATGTGACATATTGAAGCTTATTCAAACTTTAGAAGCTTCCAGAACAGACACAGGCATAAGTGTAAAAAAGCTAGTGTGGACTCTGGGAGGGAGAGCTTTTAGGTCCTGCATTATTACAGTGGAGGAGGACCTAGGTGGGGAGATAGTGTTTTGAGAAAACTGAGAAATTTTACACATGTATCAACAAGTGTATTTACAGTTTAACGTAAACCATTAATCCCCTCAATTAAAAAAAAAGTGCTGGCCTTCTAAAAAAAGAAAGAGCTATCAGTCATTCAGGAAGAACACAACAGGAATAGAGAGAGCTATGGTTACAGATAGTGCTTACTACCATTATTTTTACAGTTTTATTTTTTGTTTTTCCACCTTACTGGGGGATTAATGGATTATAGTAAAGTTGGCACATGGGCACAATTTTCATGTCCCTGTGGTGTCTCCAGAGCACTCTCACCCCTTACAATCTTTCCCATCACCATACACTGAGATAGGCCAAAAACACAGCGCTTATGTGACTTCCCCCCCCAGACCCCATCACATCATTTTCATGAATTATGTCAAGGGTTAAAGTCTACACTTCAGTTTCAATGAAGGGGGCAAAAGATAAAATAACATTTTTTTGAAAGATTTTATTGCAGTATGTCATGTATCACCAAAGTATTATCTTGAAAAATTATTGCAAAGTAAATATTTGGATAATGACTACCTAGGTAAAGAAACTGAAACTGTCAGTTTGCCCAGTCTCAGTCACTAAGCCATTTCCCCACTAAGGGTTACTGCTACCAAGGAGTTAGAACTCACTTCCTTGATTGCCTTTGATAACCTAAGTGCATCCTTGAACACTACAATTTTGCCTGGTCATTATTTACAGCAAAGGAATCATGAGGTATGAAATCTTTTGGGTCTGGCTTCTGTTTGCTTTATTTGTTTTAAATCTTATTTTACAACATTTAGCTTTAGTCTGTTCACTTTAATTTAAGAGTAATGGTGCAGTGTGTGAGTATACTGCATTTTATTTATTCATTGTTTGCTTAAGATTCAGGTTGTTTCCAATTTGAGACTACTGTGAATAATGCAGAAAAGAAAATTCTTTAAAATGTGAACAAGGACAAACAATTCATGTCAGGAGAAATGGAACTGCTGAATTATACTGTATGATAGAGAATGCTAAACAGTTTTCTAAAGTAATTGTACCTATTTACTCATCCACTAGCAATGTATGAGAGATCGGGTTGCCTCCAATCTTGTGAACACAGTTACTGTAGTTATCTGGTAGGTTAAGAAGATATTTCTCTGTGGTGTTAATTTGTATTTTCTGACCACTGATGAGACTGGATGACTTTACTATGTTTATTGGCCATTTGGATGCCCTCTTTCATGAATTACTATGTGAAGTGTGAAGTCTCGACTTTTTTCTGTACCTTCTGTTGGGAAATTGTGCAGATGTGGTTGAGTTAAGCAGGGCCCACACACCACCCTATGCTAGTATGGCCAGTCCCTTTATCTACATACCAATCTTCAGCTTTGTCTTATAAATAACTAAAGGTCTCCTCCCCACCACGTTATCCCCTCGGGGTATTGCTAATTCCCACCAGCTAAAATCATAGCTGAGTTCCCAGCGTGCCTTTTTCTTTTCTCCACCTCCTTTCCTAGCCATCTCCGTTCCCGACTTGCCACTTCCAGTTTTATCCCATAAAACCCACTTCTATTCCTGGTTTCTCTCTCTTTTCTCTCCTGCGTCGACCTGGAGAAGGGCTGGCGTGCAGAGCTGAGGCGGCCATTGTGGTTTGGCGCCATCTGGCTTAACTGGCTGTGCTCACACCTGACTGGGGCGTCCCGTGTGAATAAAGAATTGTATTACCACGCTGCCACGAGTTCCTGGATCCTCTCTCCCGCCCGCAACGCTAGCCCGGCAACTTTCCTTACTGATTTAAGTCCTTCAACTATTCTGAGTGCAAGTACTTTATAATCATGTGTTGTTGCTGTCATTTTCAAATGTATTTACTTATTCTATGGCTTATTTTGTTTTCATTTCAAATTGTTTCATGGTTTAATTCCTTCATGTTCATCACTGGCCTACATACCTAAGATAGCACCTGGGACAGAACTCATAATTATTTGCTGAGATATTAAATTTATAGATCATTCAATGACTATATTTTCTTTCTCATAGATATTTTATCTTTTTGAAAGAATCACCTGACAGGTACTTACTGCATGCTACTAGGCTGTATATCTACTTCTAATTTTCTGGGAACAGTAACATTTTTTCCTTAGGGAAATACCCCATTTCTCACTCCAGTTCTACCCCAATATCATGTCTCTCTCTTGCCATAATGGTTACTTATGAATTGAGTAGTTGATTCAAGTCAAACCAATAAAATTCAAAGAAGCTTAAAATCTGATTTTATCAGAACTTGAAAGAGACAAAATTTCTTGGAGGTTGCTGAGAAATGAGATATGAGCTTGAAACTGCCATCAGCCATCTTGCCCCTGTAAGGAGAGAGGCTGTTTGAGTATAAAGCCACACAAATGAAAGTAGTACTAAGAGGCTGAATTCTGAAGACATTATTTGAATCCTTAGAAACAACCAGAATCTTTTGAAATATCTCAGCCAATTATTATGCTTTGACACAAGTGTCAGCTGAACTGCATGTTGTTACCATAGTTTTTTGACAAAGAGAATTCCTTATAAATAATTGCAGTCCATCTATTATTTGTAATGAATTACCATAGGATGAATAACTTGAAAACCATTCAGAGTATAACTTGCAAAAGCAGTTTTTGATAATGTGTTTAGCTATGTCGAGTATGTCAGCTAATTTAAAGATGACAGAAAAGTTATTTTTAAATTATGCTCATCTTACAAAAATGCAATAACTTCTATTTTATATGTCATTGATTCTGTCACCAATAGTCTGAAAGGCAGGTGGACTTTCAGACAACATACAATGGGAATGTCTTTGGCTTTTGCAGGTATTACACCTGAATAATATTCATTTGGAGAATTAGCTTCAGTACACACACACACACACAAACGTCACTCAAGGTAAAATATAAGTTTCTTATGAATGCTAGACAATTCCTAGCATTATCATTGCAGCACATTCACAAACAGTTATACATCTGTTTATGTATGTGCTGCAATGAAGAGGTATTGAAATTACTATGCATTCATAATGTTCATACTTTGAATCTGATCATAAATCAGCAAAGGCCTACACATTTTAATATAAACTACAGTGATACCCTCCTGATAATTTAGCAAAAACAAAAAAATAGGTATCATAGTCTACTATATCTAGTAACCTCTTAAAAGGAAAAAAAAAGCTACTAAGCAAAGGAAAATCTTGGCTGTGTTACTATCTTCTCCTAACATAACAACCCCTAAATGAGCTGTTCTCTCTAGTGTGCTATATCAATTTTTTTGATTTTAGGAAATGTCTTCTTATATACTATGGTGGATTTAGTAGACAATTTCCCCAAATCTATTTAACTTCAAGAATATATACTCAATTAGTCATATCCTAACAAGTTCTAATCATTAAAAAAACTTGTTTATAACCCAGGTGTCCAACAACTGATGAGTGACTGAGAAAGTATAAAACACACACACACACACACACACACAGGAATACTACTCAGCTATTAAAAATGATGAATTCATTTTCTTTACCTTATCTTGAATGGGGCTTGAAAGAATCATGTTAAGTGAGATAAGCCAGAAAGAAAAGGATGAATATGGGATGATCTCATTCACAGGCAGAAGTTGAGAAGTAAGAACATAAGCAAAAAGGCAAAGCAGAACTTGGACTGGGTTTGGTATACTGCATCAAAGGACTCTGGGGAGGAGGAGGGACTTCCAGGTCCTGGTGCACAATTATAGAGGAGGACCTAGGCATGGGGTTAGAATGTTTTGCCAAAAACAGAAAATTTACACATGTACCCAATAACCGTATTTACTGTTGACCGTAAACTATTAATCTCAAGAAATAAAATCATATGAAAAAGAAAACTTTATTCAATGAGAGAGAGAGGAAGACAGAGAGAGAGAGAGAGAGAGAGAGAGAGAGAGAGAGAGAGACCAGAGAACTGCTTCAGCCTATGTGGTACTTGGGATTGAATCCAGGGCCTCACATAGGCAAGTCCTCTACTCTAAACACTGAGCAACTTCCCAGCCACAAGCTTTTAGTCCTTTTTAACAATCTTCTCCTACCTGTAAAACCCACCTACCCCATACTGTTCAGAAATTGTAATATACACTAATATCCTATTCTCCTGTACTCTGTTTGGTCTTGAATGTGAAGATATAAAATTAGTAATACCAATCAGAATTTTTCCCTTGTATGGTAGTTGGACATTGGAAAGAGTTCTTTCTTTGGGCTTACTGTGCTGACAATGACTTTTAAAATACTATCAGACATCTTCCTCAACACACAGAAAAGACTTCGTGAAGAACAAAACCAATTATATAAAAGCAGAAATGTAGGAAGGATGGGCAGATAGAAAAGTAGACAGATAAATATGAGTACACTGTAGCTGTATTAACAGTAATTCCTTAGTAATTCCTAAGGAAACAAACACACCCATCCAAAGATATATATATATATATTCATAGTAGCATAATTTGTAGTAGCCAAAACCTGGAAGCAACCTAGGTATCCAACAACAGATGAGTGGCTGAAAGTTGTGATATATATACAATGGAACATGATTCAGCTATTAAGAATTATGAAGTCACTTTTTTAACCTCATCTTAGACGGAGCTTGAAGGAATCATGTTAAGTCAAATAGGTCAGAATGAGAAGTATGAATATAGGATGATCTCAGTCATGGGCATAATTTAAGAAACAAGAACAGAAATTAAAACTTGGACTGTTTTGGTGTATTGCACCAAAGCAAAAGACTCTGGAGAAGGAGAACAGGGAGAGGGGTTGGGGGATTTCATATCCTGGTACATGATGATGGACCTAATTTGGGGGTTAAAAGTGTTTTGCCAACAGTTATCTTGGTGAGGTGAGAAGCTGTACCCATGTGCAAACAACTATACTGTAAACTATTACTTCCCAATTAAAATAATAATAATTCCAAATTTTGAGGCCCTGGTATCTGAAGTTCATCTTTCAAGCATAGGAGCCATTCTAGTCTCTTAACTAGACTAGTATACTCATTTTGTTTAGCTGTACTTATTTTTGCATTAAGTGTCTCTCCCTCACCCTTGCCCTCGCCCTCTCCTTCTCTCTCTCTCTTTCTCTTTCTTAAATTCCACAAGGATTGTTGCTGAGGCTCAGTGCCAGACTACAAATCCTCCACTCCTGGCAGCCATTTTCTTTTTTTGTTATATTTGATAGGACAAAAAGAAATTGAGATGGGAGGGGAGATAGGGAGAGATAAAAATAGATAGACATATACATACCTGCTTCACCACTCATGAAGCAACCCCTGAAGTTGAGGAGTAGGGGCTTGAACCTGGGTCCTTGCACATGGTAACATGTGCACTCAACCAGGTATGCAACCACCCGACACACTGAAGCAAGTTTTTAACACTTGAAGTTACTCAGTTTATCAAAACTGTTAAGAGTTCTAGGAATCATATATTTACTAAGTTTACTTTTGGAATTTATAAGGAATATTTGCAAAAAACCACTACTATGAAAAGGTGTTTTTCCAAAGCAAGTTGAAAATGCTTCATCTTTATTAAAATAGGATGGGTCAAGTTTATGTATTTTGTACTTATATATAATAATCATTTGCACCATCAAATGTAACACCAAGGATGCCTAGAGTGGAAGACACAGCAAATGACTTTTGTGCTTGAGGCTCTGAAGTCACAGGTCTAGTCCCTACCACTATAAGCCAGACCTGTGGGGGGAAAGGCAATCAGTATAGAAATCATGAAAAAGCACTTGGTATTCAGATTATATGACCCAGGGCATATAATTCCATATAAAATTATTCTGTTATTCCAAAGTTCCACATTTGAATATGACCAGCACATGACAATTCTCTGCATAAGCTCACATTCATCTAAAACTTCCAAGTTTCTCAGAATGTGTGAATTCTAAAGAGAAAGCTGAAAATATTTCACTTCTAGACATTAAATATGAAAGTCTACATAAGTCTTAAAATAACATCCTTTACAAAAATCCAATTTACTTTACATGTATCAAGTATTATTTACAAACATTGTGTAAAGGCTATCTGATTTGTTAACCAAGTTCTATAGGCAGAATAACCAGAGAAACAAATTTCCTTACACACACACACACACACACACACACACACAGTTTAGTGTCCCTTTAATAAAGTCAACCATACATATGAGAGCAAACTTGGATTTACTCACTGCCCCTTCTATATTTCCAACTAACATCAGTAGAGAATAGGACTTGAGCTTTCATCAATCACCAATCATTAGGGATGTGGCAATTTCCAGAAGCTATTTTGACCCTGCTCAATTGAGTGCTTTCAACATTGATCACTGTCTCATACATTCCCACTAGCATCTACTTGTTAAATGCAGTATGTCTACCTTTTATTAAAATGTCAAATGTAATTCTTTTAATTCACACTAGATGACTGTCATAAGAGAATTCATAACAGTAGTAAAAAAAGTAACAATGACAGAGATTGTACATGAACTGGCTAACATATAATAATGTCATTACTCTTCCTTAAGCTATCACACTGGCAAATATTGACTAGGAAATTCTTATTGCATTGTTTTCCCAGGGTTTGGCCAGATCAATTCCCATTAAAAGTATGAAAAATATCTATATTCAGTCTAAAACTCTAATAAGGACAACAACAGAATTTTCTCCTAAAATTAAAAAGGATTTCCATTTACAATAGTGGCAGTTAACAGTTGAACTAACCATTCATGTGAAAATAGCCAAAACTCTAGGTGAAAACTATTTTAATTTCCCTAAAAGTATTAAAGTGCTATCAAAATAATAAATAATTACAAGACCAAAACCTAAAGGAAATCAAACATAGAGAAGTAACCAGGAGTGTGAGTAAATGGCATAAGGAGGCTCCAAAGTCTCAGGTTCAATCCTCTGCACTACCAAAAGCCTGGGATGAACAGTGCTCTAATTTGAAAAAAAAAAAATTTAACCAAAGCACTAGAACTTCATTAGTCCTTCTGACCCCAGGGTATTTACTAATCTGGAAAATGCAGACATTGACTTGGTGGCCTTACTAGGCAATGAGGTGGAAGTCAATTATAATTATAACATTTTGCTCAAAATGGGAAATATAATGAGATCTTTTTCACCTTAGGCTGGAATCCAAATTTGTTGTTGCTGTTGGGCTTCACTGCTCTAAGTAACTTTTTTTTTTTCAGATAGAAAGAGAAAGATAGAGACAGAGAGTAAGAGGGTAAAAGGGAAGGACCTCACAACAAGGAAGCTTCCTCTGACCAAGTGGAGTGTGGGGAAACAAATATCTTAGCATACCAGGATTTGTGCCTGCCTCAGGTCTGTACAACCCATGGCCTACATAATTACTCTGCATGCTTAACAGCATCTGTGACTTCTCAAACACTAACTGATATCTGTGGCTGCCACAAAAGGCCAAGCCAAAACCTCAGCCACAGCTTGACAAGAGACCCAAGGTGACTAAGGAGGTACATGACTTGTTGGCCCTTGCAGGCATTTATCTGCTAAGAGCCCATTAGGGGTACTAGTTAGAAGATATCTTGAAATATTGTGAGCTTGTTAGTAGAAATTTGATGGTCTTGCTCTTTGTTATCTCTGCCACAGCCCTTTTGCAGGTATCTCTTCTCCATTTCTTCATTTTGTTCCCCTTGATAATGATGTAAGCTGTTTCAGAATTCCTTTGATGTATTTTGTAACTATCAATAAAAGGACAAGAAACCTCCTATAGTGGCTGCTATACTGTTTGCCATCCTCCTAAAAGATAGCAAGTATATAAGCCATATAAGGCCTTAAAGTTCCAAATACCAGTCTTTGAGTAGTTACTATTTACGTGAATCTTTCATGGAGGCTGAAGTCTAGGAGAAATACAGGAGTAAGTCTACAGTAGAGGATGGACCCAAACCTGGGTTGTGTGCATAACAAAGCAGACCCACTATCCACTATCTTGTCCACCATGAAATCCTAAATTTAAAATGGTTACTGGATCACCATTCCCAGGAAATCATAGTAAAATGTGTCACTGCCCTAAATAGAGAAAGAATAAAAATGGGAGAATACAGAAAAATACACCAAAAGTTAAAATCATTTCTAAGTTTTGCAGTATAGGGTTCAAACCATTCAGTCCAGAGAACTTCAAGTCATGAACCTGGTTTAGGGGAAATCCTAGACTAAAAGAACCTGAGGGGCCTGGCAGAAGCAAATATAGATAAATCTCCTAATGAAGAAGGTACTATCATTCCAAGTCTCAAAAGTTAAAAAATCCCATGTTAGGGCGACAACACAATAATAGTGCGCAAAGCCTGCATGCAAGTGGTCCTAGGCTTGGGCGCGGGAACTAGCACAATGGTTATGCAAACAGACTCACATGCCTGAGGTTCCAAAGTCCCAGATTCAATCCCTTTACTACCATAAATCAGAGCTGAGCAGTACTCTGGTGTGTGTTTCTGTCTATCTTTATCTCTTAAAAATAAAATACATATATATTTTTAAGTTTCTATCAAGTGGTCCTAGGTTCCACCTCTGAAACCACCAATGGTCAGAGTTGAGCAACTCTGGGGGGGGGGGGGGAAGCCATAAATAAAGGGTAGGCACCCAGTAGAGCCCACATATTGCCATGTAAAGGACGCAAGATCAAGCCCCTAGTCCCCATCTGTAGGAGTAGAGGGGAACTTTAAGAATGGTGAAGCAGCTGCAGGGGTCTCTCTCTGTCTGTCTCTCCCCCTCCCTCCTTCCCTTCCTCCCTATCTCCCCTTTCTTTTTCAGTGCCTCTATCTCAGCTTCCACAAGGCATGGCCATGGAGAAACAGCAAACAGATCAGACTCTTCCCCAAAACAACAAATATCCACAACTATAGAACTTAACAAAATTTATCACTACAGCTGAGACATCCGCAGAAACAGCACAACCTCAGGTGGGTGCTTGAACACATGGCTGGGGTGAGAATGAGCATGAGACTGAAGCCAAACAAAGAATTTAGAGCTCCAGCAGATTATAGCACCATTTCCCTCCTACTGAAGTAATCAAGGCAACACACAGTGCTGGTGGTGAGAGAAGGGAATTTATGACCTTTTAATCCATGACTTTGGAGGTATTAGCCTACTTAATTACAGGCAAGGACACACCAAAAAAGCAGAGAGCATTTGTGACAAAAATTAATTCAGTCTGTCAACAAAGCATAAAGGTAATATGCAGTAGCTAAATGGTAAAGTTAGCCCTGCTTCTATGAACACAGCTGCAGCCCAGCAGCGAACCCCTAAAGCTTGGTTTCAGATTGAAATCATACAGAGAAACCATATACACACCAGACAGAGCACAAAACAGCTCAAAGAAATTAACAAAAAAGCCTATGCCTAGCCCCCACCTCTCCGCCATGCAATAAATATACAAAATGAAGCCCAGAGACCACAGCAGTAGCACCATCTGCTGGCCAGCAATAACCAGAACAATAAATGCAGAAACAAACATGCTATATCAGACAGATAGAAATGAAATAATGTCTGTCTCTATCCAAAATAATAATAAACAAATATTCCTATAAAGACTATTTCAATGATAATGAAGAATAGAAATAAGTGAACACACTGGAAAACAAGACACCATGAGTAAAATTAGAAGAAACTAAAGGTAGCATGAAGACCATCAAAGGACTCATATAGAGGAGTTATGAATACATACTTAAAATTACGCTTTCTATAAGGCAAATGTGAAGTTATTGTCAGGGCATAGAAGTCTGTTTTTAAATGATACAGCAATTCTGTAAAGTTCAGAAACTGAACTTTTCAAAAGCATAAGTGTCCAGAAATTAAATAAATAAATAAATTGTCTTAAAATGTCCAAAGAACTGTCCTACACTAAAGGAGACTAAAATTAATTTAACAGATCCTTCGTTGGATCCTGAATTTTAATTATTTTTTTAACTCTAAGAAATATAAACGAAAAAACTCAAGAAAATCTCAGTATGGACTATATAATGCTGCATCAATCTTAAGCTTATGGATTGTGATAACTGTATTGTGGTATATAAAAACACCACAAAGTATATGCTAATTTTTTACAAAGTATATGCTAATTTTTACCAAAAAAAGCATCATGTTATCTACCTTCTGTAAGTACTCAAGTTGCTTCCAAGAGAATCAGAGAGAGATAAAACAAAAGTGAAAGTAGGAAAATGTTAACAACTGATGACTCAAAGTAACGGAGTCTGGGTATTATTATTTCAAGCTTTCTTTAGGTTCAAACATTTAATAATAAAAGAACATTAAATTTAGGAATTATATGAATAATCAAAAAGTATATTTTAAGTTGCCAAGGAAGTGACTGTCAAGTAAAACACTAGCCTTGCATGTATAAGGTCCTGGTTTAATCCTAAGTACCACATATGACTGAAATGCACTGTGGTCCCTGCCTCTTACTCTATATGATTTAAATAAAATGTAAAGCATGTTATTAAAATTACTAAAGAAGCCATAATACACTGTTCTTATTGGTAGTGATTTTGAAATAATTATGGCTAATATGCAAATTTACCCCACTTGAAGTTTTAATGGTATTCCACATTGCAATCATACGTATTCATGAATAAATCTACATTATATACCTAGCACACTTATAAAATGAGGAACCAAAATCATTTGAACTCAGCAGAGAGCTCTCATTAATACATGAATGAGAGTAGTGTAAATCTATCTTACGATCCTATGGTTCTGTATTAATTACTTTACAAATGGAAATACCATTACCCACTTATAAATTTCCCTCTGAACAAAACAAAATTCTATTAGTGGCAACCTCCAACTTCACTGGTTAAATTTAGAGGCTCATTTATAAAGGTCAGTGTCCTCTGCTGCAAATCCAGTTCTTAATGCAGATGAGTTTAACCTGCCCTATGATGCTGGGCATAATTAGCCAGCTGCACCCTCATAATACAGTACAGATGGTTAATTACACCAGCAAATAATTGCTTACTTGTGGGCACAAAAGCCTGTACCTAAAATCATTCAAAGTATACTTGGATCTATTTATGCTCATGCTAACAAAACAGTTATTTCCAAGGTTTCATCACCACGAATCCACTGCTTTAGGGGAGACCCATTAACACTACTGGGATCTGGTTCAAGGGAGGGGACTTCTGGTCACAAAACCATATTACAACCAGTAAAATATATCAAGGATTGCTGAATCCTTGAAAAATCTCCTGAAGTTAACTTGTATTCAGAATCAGTAAAGAAGGTAGAATTTTGCTTTTATAGACCGAATAAATTTAGAAATTCCTTCAATAAGAACTCTGAAATGAAAGATCTGTATTACAAGCAAACTTGTCAGCATTCAATTTAATAGGGGAAAAAAAGACTTTTTTCTCTGCCTTTGGGGAAATTTCAGGGTTAGCTGAGCTAGGGAATTTTTTTAAAAACTATGTTAGATACAGTATAGTCAGAAGTTGTTAAGGACTACTCCAAAGATCTCATTTTAAAATGTATTTATTAACACCCATATGGTAAGAATAGGATAAAGAGAGAAAACAGAAAGGGTAACTAATGCATAACACTCCTGTTTATAACTCCTCTGCCAGCTGCAAAGCTCTCAGTTTTCTGGGGTCAAGATGACAGGCCTGGGGAACAGAATACTAATCTACTGAATCTACACAGAACCTTTCCTCTGAAGTACCCACAGGGTGTGTGATTCTATTCAGTTTAATTGCATGTTGGGGAAAAGGAAAAACTGCTGTCCATGGTTTTAATTACTAAGAACACACTATCTTTTTAGGAAGCATCTGTTTAATTGTAATTACAAACAGTGAAGTAAAAACACAAAATGATTAACAAGTACAAAACTTCCCTGCCACTAGCAGTTTTAACATAAGGAACCATATTGTGAAAGAGTATGCTGCCTTTTCCTCTTTGCAATATTTCACGATTTAGCAACTGACAGCCTACCATTTATTTCAGAATCTCATTCTGGTAGAGCTAGTTATTAATTAACATTCTTAGATTACATCCCTCTGTTATTCTTTTCTATTAAACTTTAACTCCCTCTGAGACTGATGGGGGATTATATCAGAAACGAAATACACAAGACTCCCTTTTCTCCCACTTCCTGCTAAAGTCTTTGAGGTTTCATATAATATATATCACCTATAATTAATTACCAGAGATATTGCAAAGTATTGCAAGACTAATTTTTTTGGCTTTCATAAACACAAACTTATGCCTTCCTGGTTTTGAAATATGCTTAATACATGTTATTAAAAAAGTCTCAAGTTCTGGTAATTGTTTTCAGGCATGAATAAAAGTAGTTTAATCTTGAAATTTACTTTAATAGATTTTTTTCAAAGCCACTGCAACAAATTTAGCTGGACTGTTTATAATAAAAACAAGTATCAAGTGGGCCGGGTGCTTGAGCACACAGTTGAGCACAAGTTATCATATGCAGGACCCAGGTTATAGCCCTGCTCCCCACCTACAGGGGAGATAACTTCATCAGCAGTGAAGCAGGTCTGCAGATGTCTTTCTATTTATCTTCACCACCCCTTTCACTTTCTCTGTGTCCTATCAAATAAAAAAAGGAAAAGAAAAAAAGAAAAATGGCTGCCAGGTGTGGTGGATTCATTCATAGTACTGGCACCAAGTCTGAATTATAACCCTGGTGGCAATAAATAAATAAATAAATAAATAGCACTGTTGCACAGACATAGAACAAAGTGAGATATTTAACTTACTTGGGTTTATAATAGTAGTTCAAAAAACATAAGCCGTAGATATTGCAGTCGGATTATAATGTTAATATAGCAACCTTGTGTTCAGGATAGCTTATGTAGTCTAATAAAGCAAGGAGATGTCATTTTAAAATAAAACACAGGAAATTGATGAACTGCCAATAAAATTATAAGGGATTTCAACTAAGTTTGTCTACATCCTTTTTTTTTTTTTTTTTTTTGCCTCCAGGGTTATTGCTGGGGCTCATGCCACACTATGACTGAATCCATTGCTCCTGGAGGCTGTTTTTTCCATTTTGTTGCCCTTGTTGCTACCCTTGTTGTTGTCATTATTGTTGTCATTAGATAGGACAGAGAGAAACTGTAAGAGGAGGGGAGACAGAGAGAAGGAGAGAAAGACAGACACCTGCAGACCTGCTTCACTGCCTGTGAGGCGACCCCCCTGCAGGTGGGGACTCGAACCAGGATCCTTACACTGGTCCTCGCGCTTCGCACTGTGCTACACCTGACCCTGTTTTTGTTTTTGATTTTTGTTTTGTTACCAGGTCGTCACCATCTGGGGTGGCTTTTTCAGACAGAGAGAGAGAGACAGAGGGACAGAGGGACAGAGGGACAGAACAACACCATAGCACCACAGCTTCCCTTTCTGTGGAAGGGAGCAAGGTAAGATGCACTTTGCATATGAGAAAGCAGAGAGCTCATCTAGGAGGCGCCTATGAATTGGTATTCATTTTCAGACACGGATTACAACTTTAACATGATCGTCTACTTTCTAACAAGCCTTTAAATCAAGTACAGGGTATTTTTCAAAAAGCCCACTCTTCTTCCATACTACCACAAGAGATAAATATGACTTTTAAAAAAATCAATGAATTAAAGTACTTGATATGCGGACTCTCTCAAAAGCCTAGACCAAGTAGAAGATCAGAAGCATCCAATAGCACAGCTATATACAAGATACTGGGTACTGTACAGCAAACCATAACAAAAGGACTTTTCAAAGTTAACCCAATTACCAAATAATGTGATGATAACATTAACGATCGATTGTCTTTTTGAACCCTAAGACAGCAGGAACCTCACATCTCCACTATAGAGCCCCTACTTCCCCCAGTCCTGGAACCCTTGGATAGGGCCCACTTTCCTGTATGCCTCTCCCAATCCATATCAAATAATATTGCATCCGCCAATCACAACCTAACCAATGCAACGATTGCCACCTCAACATGCTTCACTTCAGACTGTGTCCAGAGACTTCATGTGTGGAATGACAACCCTTCAGCTTCATTACTCGGGTGAGACCTTTCCTTTTATAGTACACTCTAATTTCATCTCAGGTGGTTCACTTTCTAACAAAGTCCCAAAACCTAGATATACACCAGTTTCTGTGAGAGAGAGCATATCTTCACACGTATCTATAAACTACTGCAAAATATATACCTGAAAACAGAAGTACACTAGAGTTTGCAGTGAGTACCTCCCTAACACTTCCTCTCCACTATTCCAAGCTTTCGGTCCATGATTGCTCAATAATTTGTTTGGCTTCGTATGTTAACTCTCTTTTCAGTCACCAGGTTCCAGATGCCATCAGGATGCTGGCCAGGCTTCCCTGGATTGAAGACCCCACCAATATGTCCTGGAACTCCGCTTCCCCAGAGACACACCCTACTAGGGAAAGAGAGAGGCAGACTGGGAGTATGGACCGACCAGTCAACGCCCATGTTCAGCGGGGAAGCAATTACAGAAGCCAGACCTTCTACCTTCTGCAACCCACAATGACCCTAGGTCCATGCTCCCAGAGGGATGGAGAATGGGAAAGCTATCATGGGAGGGGGTGGGATATGGAGATTGGGTGGTGGGAATTGTGTGGATTTGTACCCCTCCTACCCTATGGTTTTGTTAATTAATCCTTTCTTAAATAAATAAAAAAAGAAAAAAAAAGAAAAAAGAAAGTACTTGAAATTCTCAAATAAATAAAAAGACTGGCTACACAATTTTTTTCAAATTAAATTACAATAGAGGTATTTTGTGATATGTCAATCTGCATCTGTCTAGCCAGGATCTTAAAATTATACTTGCTTTATTCCAAGTTTCTATCCTCCTTACAAGGCATTTTATATGAAAAGTCAACATGTTAAGTGTCTGTGCAGTGTCAACAAGGAAAAAGATTTTGAAAAAAAAAAACATTTGAGAGGAAGAAACTTCTCTCAGGAAACAGCTGCTCCTTCACTTTTAACGATGATATCAAAGTATTTATCAAGCTTATGATCATTCATAGTGTTCCAAAAAACAATAATCCTAACCTAGTGATCTTTAATCAATAAGGTTTGGGTATCACTGGGAACCCAAATGAAAGATATACTGTCCCCCAAAAGATAAACGTACACATAGAATCTGAAAGCCAGACAATTTAAGTGTGGTGACTTACACTGACCATATACAGCGGTTGTGCAACTCCCCTAAAGTCTTACCATTTTGGAAGGCTCTGGTAAATCACTAATAAAAAAAGTTTTGCTGTTAATTTGAACAATTTCTTTTTCTTTTGCCTCCAGGGTTATCGCTGAGGCTCGGTGCCAGCACTACAAATCCACTGCTCCTGGCAGCCATTTTTTTTTTTCATTTTATTTGATAGGACAGACAGAAATTGACAGAAGAGGGGAAGACAAAAAGGGAGAAAGAAAGATAGACACCTGCAGACCTACCTCACCACTTGTGAAGCAACCCCCCTGCAGATGGGGAGTGGGGAGAGCTTAAACCTGGATCTTTGCACTGTCCTTGCCTTTAGTACTATGTGCACTTATCTGGGTGCAAAATTGCCCAGCTCCAAATTTGAACAATTTCAAAACTATTTTTAACTATAGCACTAATAATGAATAACTGTCTCTTTACTTTGTGACTTCATGAATCATTCTCAAATATAAGTCAGAGTTGTGTCTTTGCCCAAATAATTCTGAGTTTGTTTTATACACAGTAAGTAAAATAAAACAACGCCTTACAAGTATCATTTTGGGGTAAGTTCCAAGAACCACTTTATTTTACTTTAAAATGAGCCTGGATTGGCAGTGCCTTGGGGCACCTGGCAGAAGCAAATATAAATCCTCTCTGGAGGGGGCCTTCTACATGTTAGTCATCAAAGAATATCCTGTAATTTTCAAAGGAAAATAAACAGCTCACAATCAAAATAAAAAAGTGAACTAAAACAGTGGGAAAAGCATCATAAATGAGAACCAGTATAAACATACTATAGGAAAAATCTGTATATAAAATCAAAACCCAATAAATAGAACTCCTAATCCTACCTGAATCCTAAGTAGAATGTGTGTACTTGTAGTGAGGGGCCCTTGCAACTGCTTCAATAACTAGAAATCATATATTTCAAAAATCACATCATTTAAGCTATTGGAAAGTTCCAGAAGAAACATGGACTAGAAGAATTTCAGGAAGAGAAGAGTCCATTCTCATTGAAATCACTGACCATTATCTCTAGGGGCATTTGCTACTTCTGGGCAAAGTTAGGGGATAAAGCCTGGAAGAGGCCAAGAAATTCCTAAGATATAAAAGAAAGCCATTCATCTGTTGTTGGGCACCTGGGTTGCTTCCAGGTTTTAGCTATTATGAATTGTGCTGCTATGAACATAGGAGTACACACCTCTTTTTGGTTGGGTGTTATGGAGTCCTTGGGGTATAACCCCAGGAGAGGAATTATTGGGTCATATGGAAGGTCCATGTCTAGCCTTCTGAGGGTTTTCCAGACTGCTCTCCACAGAGGCTGTACCAATTTACATTCCCACCAGCAATGTAAAAGGGTTCCTCTGTCCCCACATCCTCTCCAGCATTTGTTGCTGCTGTCCTTTTTGATGTATGCCATTCTTACAGGAGTGAGGTGGTATCTTAGTGTTGTCTTAATTTGCATTTCCCTGACAATCAGTGACCTAGAGCAGTTTTTCATATGTTTGTTAGCCTTTTGGATCTCCTCTGTGGTGAGTGTTTTGTTCATTTCCTCTACCCATTTTTGGATGGGGTCATTTGCTTTTTTGCGGCTAAGTTTGCTGAGCTCTTTATATATTTTGGTGATTAGTTTCTTGTCTGATGTCTGGCATGTGAAGATCTTCTCCCATTCTGTGAGGGGTCTCTCTGTTTGTTTAATAGTTTCTTTGGATGTGCAGAAGCTTTTCAATTTGATGTAGTCCCATTGGTTTGTTTCTGCTTTGGTCTTCCTTGCAATTGGGTTTGATTCATCAAAGATATCCTTGAGGTGTAGATGGGAAAGTGTTTTACCAATGTTTTCCTCTAAGTATTTGATTGTTTCTGGTCTGACATCTAGGTCTTTGATCCATTTGGAGTTGATTTTTGTTTCTGGTGAGATAAAGTGGTTCAATTTCATTCTTCTGCATGTTTCAACCCAGTTTTCCCAGCACCATTTATTGAAGAGAGCCTCCTTCTTCCATTTAATCCTTTGGGCCCCCTTATCAAAGATTAGATGCCCATAGGTGTTGGGATTTACTTCTGGGCTTTCAATGGCTGAGAAAGCTGTGGTATATATACACAATGGAATACTATGCAGCTATCAAGAACAATGAACTCACCTTCTCTGACCCATCTTGGACAGAGCTAGAAGGAATTATGTTAAGTGGACTAAGTCAGAAAGTTAAAGATGAGTATGGGATGATCCCACTCATCAACAGAAGCTGACTTAGAAGATTTGAAAGGGAAACTAAAAGCAGGACCTGATCAAATTGTAAGTAGGGCACCAAAGTAAAAACCCAGTGGTGAGGGGTAGACATGTAGCTTCCTGGGCCAGTGGGGGGTGGGAATGGGCGGGAGGGATGTGTCACGGTCCTTTGGTGATGGGAATGGTGTTTATGTACACTCCTAGCAAAATGTAGACATATAAATCAGTAGTTAATTAATATGAGAGGGGGAAATCAATTGTATGTCTCAAAGGTTCTCAAAAGACAAACTGAATCTTTTTAATAGATAGGCTACGTATTTGATATGCGGACTCTCTCAAAAGCCTAGACCAAGTAGATTAGAAGCTTCCAATAGCACAGCTATATACAAGATACTGGGTACTGTACAGCAAACCATAACAAAGGGACTTTTCAAAGTTAACCCAATTAACAAATAATGTGTGGGTAATATTAACTATTGATTGTCTTTTTGAACCCTAAGACAGCAGGAACCTCACATCTTCACTATAGAGCCCCTACTTCCCCCAGTCCTGGCACCCTTGGATAGGGCTCACTTTCCCGTATGCTTCTCCCAATCCATACCAAATAATATTGCATCCGCCGATCACAACCTAACCAAAGCAACGATTGCCATCTCAACATGCTTCACCTCAGAGTGTATCCAGAGACTTCACGTGTGGAATGACAACCCTTCAGCTTCATTACTCGGGTGAGGCCTTTCCTTTTATAGTACACTCTAATTTCATCTCAGGTAGTTCACTTTCTAACAAAGTCCCATAACCTAGACATACACCAGTTTCTGTGAGAGAGAGCGTATGTGCACACGTATCCATAAACTACTGCAAAATATATACCTGAAAGCAGGATTACACTAGAATTTGCAGTGAGTACCTCCCCAACACTTCCTCTCCACTATTCCAATCTTGGGATCCATGTTTGCTCAACAAATTGATTGGCTTCGTATGTTAACTCTCTTTTCAATCACCAGGTTCCAGATGCCACCAGGATGCTGGCTAGGCTTCCCTGGATTGAGGACCCCACCAATGTGTCCTGGAGCTCAGCTTCCCCAGAGACACACCTGACTAGGGAAAGAGAGAGGCAGACTGGGAGTATGGACCGACCAGTCAACACCCATGTTCAGCAGGGAAGCAATTACAGAAGCCAGACCTTCTACCTTCTGCAACCCTCAACGACCCTGGGTCCATGCTCCCAGAGGGCTAGAGAATGGGAAGGCTATCATGGGAGAGGGTGGGTTATGGGGATTGGGTGGTGGGAATTGTGTGGAGTTGTACCCCTCCTACCTTATGCCTTTGTTCACTAATCCTTTCTTAAATTAAAAATTTAAATAAAAAAAAAAAAAAAAAAAAAGATATAAAAGAAAGTTCAGAATTTTTTATGGTTATGAATCTGGTGTGACTGACTAGAATCTAAAAAGATCATCACCAGGGCCCAGGAGGTGGCACAGTAGATAAAGTCTTGGACTCTAAAACATGAAGTCCCTCATTCAAGCCCCATCATCTCATGTGTCAGAATGATGCTCTGGTTCTCTCTTTCTCCATCTCTCCTATTACCAAATAAACAAATATTAAAACAAAAATATGTGAAAAGTCATGGTGAGATTTTCCTATGGGCAGGCTGCTGAGAAGTGGAGGATTCTGAAATTGAATGAAAAAAGTGGAGGGGGCAGGTGCACATAGCATAGAAATTAGGCAAAGAGACTCTCAAGCCTGGAGCTCCAAAGATTTAATCCACAGCACCACCATAAACTAGAGCTGAGCAATGCTCTTATTAAAAATAATAATAATAAAGGGACTGCCCCATTCTCCGAAGGGAGGTTGGGTCAACATACTCTGCCACTCTAGGAAGATGGGTCCTGTAAAGAGTGTAGCCTAGATGGTCCTAGCTATGACTACAGAATGTGAGCTCAGACCTACAGGAAGGCAGAGTTACACAGGCTTCTGTGCTGAATAAGGGCTCCAGATCAAACCGATGGGGGGGGGGGGTACAGTTAAAAATATTTATATACTTTTCCCATATTTGGGAACTACTCTCTTCCCTGATCCAGCTTTCTAGTTCTATTTCCACCTCTGACACCATCTCAGACAATATTATTTTGCCTACCTGCATGTTAGCTGTTGGGCTCAGGCAAAAACTGGTAAAGTCATGGGCTCCGTGGAATATACCTAGAATAGACTTCCTAGCTTTTTTCCAAAATGGAGACCCCAAATCTCACCTGCTATATTTTGAACCTTTAGGTTCCTGATTATTAGACAATTTTTTTCTGCTTTGTATCTTAATACTTTTTAGCCACCAAGTTGCAGATGCTACCATGACACCAACCCGACTTCACTGGACAGATGACCCCACCAATGTACCCTGGAACCCCTCTCTCCAGAGCCCTTCCCCACTGAGGAAAGATAGAAACAGGCTGAAGTATGGATCGACCTGCCAACACCTATGTTCAGTGGAGAAGCAATTACAGAAGCCAGACCTTCCACCTTCTGCACCCTGTAATGATCCTGGGTCCATGTTGCCAAAGGGATAAAGAACAGAAAAGCTTCCTATGGAGGGGATGGGATACGGAACTCTGGTGGTGGGAACTGTGTGGAACTGTACCCCTCTTATACTAAGTTCTAGTTGATCATCAATCAATCAATCAATAAAAGCCTACAACACAGCAAGGACACAGTTCAATTCCAAATTAGATTTACGATTACCAGAGTCTCCTATTTGCCTAATATTGAAAAGGAAAACTCTCCCTCTCTCTCTATATATATGTGTGTGTGTGTGTGTGTGGTGTATGTGTGTGTGTGTGTGTGGTGTGTGTGGTGTGTGTGGTGTGTGTGTGTGTGTGTGTGTGTGTAGTGGGGGCCAGGTGGTGGCACTCCTGCTTGAGGGCACGTTACAATGTACAAGGACCAGGGTCTGAGCCCCTGGCTCCCCAACTGCAGTGGGAAAGCTTTGCAAGTGGTAAAGTAGTGTTCAGGTATCTATCTCCAACTTCCCTCTCGATTTCTGGCTATCTCTATCCAATAAATAAAGTTTAAAAAAAAAATATATATATATATAGTGGTCAGACCAGTAAAATAGCTCACTTGGATGGTATGCTGTTTTGCCATGTGTACAACCCAGATACAAACCCAGAACCCACCACACTGAAGAAAGTTTTGGTGCTATGGTCTCTTTCACTCCCTCTCAGTCTCTCTGCTTTTCTGTTTCTATCAAATTAATTAATTATAAGCACCAGGTGGTAGCACAGTGGGTTAAGCACACATGGTGTGAAGCACAGGGACTGTCCTCAGGATTTCGGTTTGAGTCTCCAGCTCCCCACCTGCAGAGGGGTAGCTTCATAGGTGGTGAAGCAGGTCTGCAGGTGTCTATCTTTCTCTCCCCCCCTCTGTCTTCTCCTCCTCTCTCCATTTCTCTCTGTCCTATACAACAACAACAATAATAACAAAACTACTAACAACAGTAATGATAACAGTAACAATAAACAACAAGGGCAACAAAAAAAAGTGGAGGGGAATAGTCTCCAGGAGCAGTGGATTCATGGTACAGGCACCATGCTCCAGAGATAACCCTGAATGCAAAAAAAAAAAAAAAACCAATTAATTAACTGTGGCCAGTCTATTTGTCTATTTGTTTATTTTACACAAAATGTCTATCCTACTGATCAAACAGATCCTCACATAATAGCCAATCAACTGGCTATTTAGAGATGTTAAGGTAATTTAGTAGGGAGAAAGTGGTTCTAACAAGTGGAATTAGAACAGGATGGTTGTCATATTCAAAATTAACTCAAAATTCATCATAGGTATATATGAAAGACCTAAAATCATAAAACTTCAAGAAGTTTTGTTACCTTGTGCTAAACAAAGAGCTTTTAGACACGATACTAAAACACAATACAAAAAGAAAAAATGATAAATTGGGCTTCATCAAAATTAATAAACTTTTTATTTTGAAAGACAATTCTTTTTTTATCTTTATTTATTGACTGGAAAGAGACAGCCAGAAATTGAGAAGGAAGGAGAAGATAGAGAGGGAGAGAGACAGAGAGACACCTGCTTCACCACTCAAAAAGCTTTCCCCCTGCAGGTGGAGACCAGGGCCTTGAACCAGGGCCTCGCACAGTGTAACATGTGTGCTCAACCTGGCCCCTGAAAGACAATTCTATAAGACAACTGCATAATACATAGACAAAAGATATGAATAGAAATGCCATCAGGTAGAGGAGTGGTAGCACAACTGGTTAAGTGCACATGGTACAAAGTGCAAGGGACCTGCCTAAGGATCCCGGTTCGAGCCCCAGGTCCCCCGACTACAGGGGAGTCACTTTACAGGCAGTGAAGCAGGTCTGCAGGTGTCTGTCTTTCTCTCCCCTTCTCTGTCTTCCCCTCCTCTCACCATCCCTCTCTGTCCTATCTAAATGATGACATCAATAATAACTGCAACAACAACAATAAAAAAGGGCAACAAAAGGGAAAATAAATATTTATTTTAAAAAGAGAAATAGAACAAATAAGGCAATTGTTAAACATCACTAGTCATTAAGCAAATGCAAATTATAAACAGAATGAGATACCACAGAAAATAAAATTTAAAATGAAGAATGAACTAGGGGGGCAGGCAGAGGTGCACCCAGTAGAACACACATTTTTTGTTGTTGTCGTTGTTATTATTGTTATTATTGCTGTCCTTGTCATCTGCTTTTATATGGCCCACTGACTAACAATGGCTTTCATATTTGCAAATGAATATCTCCTCTAAAAATATTTTGTGACACATGAAAGTTATAGGAGGGCCAGGCTGTGGCCCACTCAGTTGTGTGCACATGTTATCATGTGCAAGGACTCAGGTTCAAGCCCCTAGTCTCCACCTGCAGGTGTGGAGGCTTTATGAGCAGGGAAGCAAAGCTACAGGTACCTCTCATTCTCTCTTTCTATCTCCCCCTCTTGATTTCTTAAAAAAATTAAAACTGGGGGGGTTGCCGGAAGATGGCAGACTAAGAAGCTGCTAGTGGCTTGAGCTCTGATCACATCTTCTGGAAACGGTAGGATTTTCTGCCTTTAGCAGGCCAGTCAATAAGGGGTCCTAGCGGTGACACCAAGGAGGTGACTATAACTTAATTTGGGTCAAGAATTAGAGTAGAGGTGGCGTGGACTAGCGGGCGCACTGCTCCAGACTTCCCAGGCTGCAGCGGGTAAGGCGGGTGGGCCGGGCATTGTCCTCGGCCCGGGAAGGCGGCTCCTCCGCCGGTTGCAGAGCGCTGCTGGGCGGCCAGCAGAGGACCTGGAGGGAGCACTGTAGCTTGGGGGCTTCCTGTTGGGAGTCTCCAGGAACCACCGCGACCCTGAGGGCGGATCCGAGGACATCCTTGAGTACAGCTCTCATTGGATCAAAAGGACTTGGAGCTAGTTTTCATCTTTGAGAAATCCTTTAAAAAAGCTTCGGGGGGGGGGGTTCCCAGAAGATGGTGGACTGAGAAGCTGCTAGTGGCTGAGCTCTGACCACATCTCCTGGAAACGGTAGGATTTTCTGCCTTTAGCAGGCCAGCCAATAAGGGGTCCTAGCGGCAACACCAAGGAGGTGACTATAACTTAATTTGGGTTAAGAATTAGAGTAGGGAAAAAAGGGGAGAAAAAAAAAAAGGAAAAAAATTTTTTTTCTTCCTTTTAATTTTCAAGCATACCTCCTTCCCGCCCCCCCCCCATAACCAGTCCTTTTCTTTACGAAATTCCTGTCCCACCAGGGAGTATCATTAATTCTAAGTCTATACCCTTCTGAAACCTCTGGCCTTTTTTCTTTCTAAGTAGCCAACCCCCCCACCTCACCCCGCATAGCTAATTAAATAATTAAAAATAAATACATTAAAAAAAACCCTTTCCTTTCACTGCCATTTTATGACTGTTCTTTTTCTTATCTTTTTCTTTTTTTCTTTCTTTTTTTTTCTTTTTCTCATTCTTGTCATCCCTTCTTCCTTAATCGTACAGCTTCCAAAGTCACAGCCCCCACCCCCCACACCAACAAACAGTGTGCTTTTTTGAATTCACTGATACACATTTGGGAATTTCCTTTCACTGCTATTTAATTACAGCTCTTTTTCTTATCTTTTCCCTTTTCTCTCTCGTCTCTCCCTCTCTCTCTCTCTCTCTCTCTTTTTTTAATCTTGTCATACACTTCTTCCTTCTTCTTTGTCTGTCTGAATTTGTGAATTATTTTGGGGAAGAAATCTGACTCAAAGTGGACTCTCTATGTGTGTATCTCTGCTCTACTTCCCTTTCCCCTCTTGTTACCCCTAGAATATACAGTGGATAGTAGATTTGCATAACTGTCTATTCTTGCTATCCTTTCTTTTCTCTTTCATCACTGGGATTTGGTTACTATTTTTTCACAGATTGGAGAAATTGTTTAGCTAACTGGTAGTGATTAAACTGCTTCAATACTTGCTTCAGTTGCTACTGTAATTCCTGAGGTTGGAGAGTGCAATTGTCATAAAGGTATTTAGTATAGGGATACTTGTACTCAAGACACAACAACTGAGGAACAACAGAACATAAAAAAAAGAAACACATAAATCAAAAAAAAGGGTAGATCAAAAACAAATAAAACTGCTACTCCAATGAATGAAGACAAGAGCCCAGAAGAAACTACAAATCAGCCAGAAGTAACCATAGATAAGAAAAGTATGCAAGCAATAATAAACTTATTAATCACAGAAATGAAAACAACATTGGAGGAAAGGAATGGCAGTATTAGGGAAACAACAGTTGAGACCCCCAAGGAAAATACTGATTATCTTGAGGCAATTAGAGAACTGAAAGCTGAAATAGCTGAAATGAAGAAAGAAGCTGAGGCAAGGGAAAGCAGACTAACAGAAGCAGAAAACAGAATTAGTCACACAGAGGATGAGTTAGAGAAAATGAAGAAAGAGGTGAAAGAGCTTAAAAAGAGATTGAGAGACACTGTAAACAACAACAGAGACATATGGGATGATCTCAAAAGAAGTAACATTCGTATAACTGGCCTGCCAGAGGAAGAAAGAGAGGAAAGGGAAACAAACATTCTAGAAGAAATAACAGAAGAAAACTTCCCAGGCCTGAATAACAGAAAGGACATCAAGATTCAAGAAGCGCAGAGAGTACAAAACAGAATCAACCCAGACCTGAAGACACCAAGACACATCATAGTCACAATGAGAAGAAGTAAGGATAAAGAAAGGATCCTAAAGGCTGCAAGAGAGAAACAAAAAGTCACATACTAGGGAAAACCCATAAGATTATCTGCAGACTTCTCCACTCAAACTCTAAAAGCCAGAAGGGAATGGCAAGATATCTATCAAGCCCTGAATGAAAAAGGGTTTCAACCAAGGATAATATATCCTGCTAGACTTTCATTCAAACTAGATGGAGGGATCAAAATCTTCTTAGATAAACAACAGTTAAACGAGGCAACCATCACCAAGCCGGCCCTGAAAGAGGTTCTGAAAGACCTCTTATAAACAAGAACATCACTATAATACTTGCAATATATCAGAGCAAACAAATTTTATTTTTTGAACAATGGCACTACAATACATTAAATCCATAATATCAATAAATGTCAATGGCTTAAACTCACCCATCAAAAGGCACAGGGTGGGGGGATGGATCAGAAAACATAATCCAACCATATGCTGATTGCAAGAACCCCATCTGTCACAACAAGAAAAACACAGACTTAAAGTGAAGGATGGAAAACTATCATACAGGCTAACAGACCACAAAAAACGGGCAGGAACAGCCATTCTCATCTCAGACATGATAGATTTTAAATTAAATAAAGTAATAAAAGAGAGGCAAGGACATTACAAAATGATTAGAGGATCAATCAGCCAAGAAGACTTAACAATTATTAATATCTATGCACCCAATGAGGGACCATCTAAATACATTAAGCATCTACTGAAAGAATTTCAAAAATACATCAATAGTAATACAATAATAGTGGGAGACTTCAATACCCCACTCTCACACTTAGACAGATCAACAAAGCAGAGAACCAATAAAGATACAAGAGAATTGAATGAAGAGATCGACAGACTAGACCTCTTGGACAGTTTCAGACTCCTCCACCCCAAAAAACTGGAATACACCTTCTTTTCAAATCCACATAACACATACTCAAGGATAGACCACATGTTAGGCCACAAAGACAGCATCAATAAATTCAAGAGCACTGAAATCATCCCAAGTATCTTCTCAGACCACAGTGGAGTAAAACTAACATTTAACAACAAACAGAAAATTATTAAAAGACACAGAATTTGGAAACTAAACAACATACTCCTTAAGAACCACTGGGTCAGAGACTCACTCAAGCAGGAAATTCAAATGTTCCTGGAAACTAATGAAAATGAAGATACAACCTATCAAAACATTTGGGACACAGCTAAAGCAGTACTGAGAGGGAAACTTATAGCCATACAATCACATATTAAACACCAAGAAGAAGCTCAAATGAACGACCTTACTGCACACCTCAAGGACTTAGAGGAAGAGGAACAAAGGAACCCTAAAGCAACCAGAAGGACAGAAATCACTAAAGTTAGAGCAGAAATAAACAACATCGAAAATAAAAGAACCATACAAAAGATCAATGAAGCCAAATGTTGGTTCTTTGAAAGATTAAACAAAATTGACAAATCCCTAGCCAGACTCACCAAACAAAAAAGAGAGAAGACTCAAATTAATAGAATTGTAAACAATGCAGGAGATATCACAACTGACACCACAGAAATCCAGAGAATCCTGCGAAACTTCTATAAAGAACTATATGCCACCAAGCTAGAGAATCTGGAAGAAATGGAACAATTCCTAGAAACATATGCCCTTCCAAAACTGAACCAAGAAGAACTACAAAATCTAAATGCACCAATCACAGACAAAGAAATTGAAACCGTTATTAAGAATCTCCCCAACAACAAAAGTCCTGGACCAGATGGCTTCACAAACGAATTCTACAAAACTTTCAGGAAACAGTTAATACCCATACTTCTTAAGCTATTCCATAAGATTGAAGAAACAGGAATACTCCCTTCCACCTTCTATGAAGCCAACATCACCCTGATACCAAAAGCTGATACGAACAGGACAAAAAAGGAAAACTACAGACCAATATCTCTGATGAACATTGATGCCAAAATATAAAACAAGATATTGGCCAAACGGATACAGCAACATATCAAAAAGATTGTTCATCATGACCAAGTGGGATTCATCCCAGGAATGCAAGGCTGGTTCAACATCTATAAGTCAATCAATGTCATTCACCATATCAATAAAAGCAAAGCCAAAAACCACATGATTATCTCAATAGATGCAGAAAAAGCCTTTGACAAAATCAAACACCCATTCATGCTGAAAACTCTACAAAAAATAGGAATAGATGGGAAATTCCTCAAGACAGTCTATATATAGCAAACCAACAGCCAACATCATACACAACAGACAGAAGCTGAAAGCATTCCCCCTCAGATCGGGGACTAGACAAGGCTGTCCACTGTCACCATTACTCTTCAACATAGTAGTGAAAGTTCTTGCCATAACAATCAGGCAAGAGAAAGAAATCAAAGGAATACAGATTGGAAGGGAAGAAGACAAGCATTCACTATTTGCAGATGATATGATAGTATACATAGAAAGACCTAAAGAATCCAGCAGAAAATTACTGGAAGTTATTAGGCAATATAGCAAGGTATCAGGCTACAAAATCAATGTACAAAAATCAGTGGCATTTCTTTATGCAAACACTAAATCTGAAGAAAAAGACATCCAGAAATCACTCCCTTTTACTGTTTCAGCAAAATCAATCAAATACCTAGGAATAAAGTTGACCAAAGAAGTGAAAGACTTGTATGCTGAAAACTATGAGTCGCTACTCAAGGAAATAGAAACTGATACCAAGAAATGGAAAGATATCCCATGCTCATGGATTGGAAGGATAAATACCATCAAAATGAATATTCTCCCCAGAGCCATATACAAATTTAATGCAATACCCATCCAAGTTCCACCAAGCTTCTTTAAGAGAATAGAACAAACACTACAATCATTTATCTGGAACCTGAAAATACCTAGAATGGCCAAAACCATCTTGAGGAAAAGAAACAGAAATGGAGGCAACACACTCCCATACCTTAAACTATATTATAAAGCCATCATCATCAAAAAAGCATGGTACTGGAACAAAATAGGCACACAGACCAGTGGAACAGAATTGAAAGCCCAGAAATAAATCCCCACACCTATGGACATCTACTCTTTGATAAGGGTGCCCAAAGGATTAAATGGAAAAAGGAGGCTCTCTTCAATAAATGGTGCTGGGGAAACTGGGTTGTAACATGCAGAAGAATGAAACTGAACCACTTTATCTCACCAGAAACAAAAATCAACTCCAAATGGATCAAAGACCTAGATGTCAGACCAGAAACAATCAAATACTTAAGAGGAAGGGATGCATTGGATCGACCTTCTCGTGGTGCATCCCGTGAGTACCCATTTATTGCGGAAACTGACGATCCTTCCTAGCCGACTGAATCCACATGGATCCCAGTCACTTTCAAAGCCAGCAACAAGCAGACATCAGGCTCAACCTGATGCTGTTGACTGGCTATGGAAGAAGGGCAAACGCTAGAAGAAGAAGAACTTAGAGGAAAACATTGGTAAAACACTTTCCCACCTACACCTCAAGGACATCTTTGATGAATCAAACCCAATTGCAAGGAAGACCAAAGCAGAAACAAACCAATGGGACTACATCAAATTGAAAAGCTTCTGCACATCCAAAGAAACTATTAAACAAACAGAGAGACCCCTCACAGAATGGGAGAAGATCTTCACATGCCATACATCAGACAAGAAACTAATCACCAAAATATATAAAGAGCTCAGCAAACTTAGCACCAAAAAAGCAAATGACCCCATCCAAAACTGGGCAGAGGATATGAACAAAACATTCACCTCAGAGGAGATCCAAACGGCTAACAAACATATGAAAAACTGCTCTAGGTCACTGATTGTCAGAGAAATGCAAATTAAGACAACACTAAGATACCACCTCACTCCTGTAAGAATGGCATACATCAAAAAGGACAGCAGCAACAAATGCTGGAGAGGATGTGGGGACAGAGGAACCCTTTTACATTGTTGGTGGGAATGTAAATTGGTACAGCCTCTGTGGAGAGCAGTCTGGAAAACTCTCAGAAGGCTAGACATGGACCTTCCATATGATCCAGTAATTCCTCTCCTGGGGTTATACCCCAAGGACTCCATAACACCCAACCAAAAAGAGGTGTGTACTCCTATGTTCCTAGCAGCACAATTCATAATAGCTAAAACCTGGAAGCAACCCAGGTGCCCAACAACAGATGAGTGGCTGAGAAAGCTGTGGTATATATACACAATGGAATACTATGCAGCTATCAAGAACAATGAACCCACCTTCTCTGACCCATCTTGGACAGAGCTAGAAGGAATTATGTTAAGTGAACTAAGTCAGAAAGATAAAGATGAGTATGGGATGATCCCACTCATCAACAATAGTTGAGTAAGAAGATCTGAAAGGGAAACTAAAAGCAGGACCTGATCAAATTGTAAGTAGGGCACCAAAGTAAAAACCCTGTGGTGAGGGGTAGACATGCAGCTTCCTGGGCCAGTGGGGGGTGGGATTGGGTGGAAGGGATGGGTCACAGTCTTTTGGTGGTGGGAATGGTGTTTATGTACACTCCTAGCAAAATGTAGACATATAAATCAGTATTTAATTAATATGAGAGGGGGAAAATCAATTGTATGTCTCAAAGTTTTTCAAAACACAAACTGAATCTTTTTAATATATAGTCTGTGTATTTGATATGCGGACTATCTCAAAAGCCTAGACCAAGTACATTAGAAGCATCCAATAGCACAGCTATATACAAGATACTGGATACTGTACAGCAAACCATAACAAAAGGACTTTTCAAAGTTAACCCAGTTACCAAATAATGTGATGATAACATTAACGGTCGATTGTCTTTTTGAACCCTAAGACAGCAGGAACCTCACATCTCCACTATAGAGCCCCTACTTCCCCCAGTCCTGGAACCCTTGGATAGGGCCCACTTTCCCATATACCTCTCCCAATCCATACCAAATAATATTGCATCTGCCAGTCACAACCTAACCAACACAACGACTGCCACCTCAACATGCTTCACCTCAGACTGTGTCCAGAGACTTCATGTGTGGAATGACAACCCTTCAGCTTCATTACTCGTGTGAGACCTTTCCTTTTATAGTACACTCTAATTTCAACTCAGGTAGTTCACTTTCTAACAAAGTCCCATAACCTAGATATATACTAGTTTCTGTGAGAGAGAGCTTATGTTCACACGTATCCATAAACTACTGCAAAATATATACCTGAAAACAGAAGTACACTAGAGTTTGCAGTGAGTACCTCCCTAACACCTCCTCTCCACTATTCCAAGCTTGGTATCCATGATTGCTCAACAAATTGTTTGGCTTTGTATGTTAACTCTCTTTTCAATCACCAGGTTCCTGATGCCACCAGGATGCTGGCCAGGCTTCCCTGGATTGAAGACCGCACCAATGTGTCCTGGAGCTCGGCTTCCCCAGAGACACACCTTACTAGGGAAAGAGAGAGGCAGACTGGGAGTATGGACTGACCAGTCAACGCCCATGTTCAGCGGGGAAGCAATTACAGAAGCCAGACCTTCTACCTTCTGCAACCCTCAACAACCCTGGATCTCCCAGAGGGCTAGAGAATGGGAAAGCTATCATGGGAGGGGGTGGGTTATGGAGATTGGGTGGTGGGAACTGTGTGGAGTTGTACCCCTCCTACCTTATGGTTTTGTTAATTAATCCTTTCTTAAATTAAAAAAAAATTAAAACTATATTTATTGACTAAAGACAGCCAGAAATCGAGAGGGAAGGGGGAGATATGGAGAGAGACACAGAGACACCTGCAACACTGCTTCACTACTTGCAGAACTTCCCCCTGCATGTGGAGACTGGAGTCTCAAACCTGAGGCCTTGTGTATTGTAACATGTATGCTCAACCAGATGTGCCACCACCCAGCCCCGTTTCTTGGTTTCTCTCTGCCTCTTTTCAGTTAAAAAGAAGTTTAAATTTAAAAAAAGCACCAAATAAAAAAGATCTAAAAACCAACAAACAAAAAAAACAACAATAAGAAAGTTATAGGAAAACCAAATCTCAGTGTCCATAAATAAAGAGAACACACATGTTAAAATGTGAAAAGACATGGGTTCAGGTCTCTGGTCCCCACCTGCAGAGGGAAAGTTTCACAAGTGGTGGAGCAGTACTAAGTTGTCTCTTTTCTCCCTATCACCACTTCCCTCTCAATTTATCTGTCTCTCCAAATAAATTAAAAATATATTTTTAATAGAATGAGCTAGAACTATATAACTACAAGAGTAACTAAAATTAAAATTTTAAGTAAACATTCATGTTATGCCAGCAGAAAGGCAAAATAGTAAGAACATTTTGGAAAACATCTTGGCAATTTCTCATAAAATTAAAGTACTGACAACAATGAGATACCACCTCACCCCTGTGAGAATATCATACATCAGAAAAGGCAGCAGCAACAACTGCTGGAGAGGTTGTGGGGACAAAAGAATGTAAATTGGTCCAACCCCTGTGGAGATCAGTCTGGAGCAGAGCTACTCTCTGCCCTAATCCAACTTTCTAGTTGTATTCTCAACTGTGACACCATCTTCCCTGTCAGGAAAATGTGAGGATGTGGTAGAACTTGGCAGGGCTTGACCTGAGGAGTGGGTCTATCCTGTCAGTCGCTTTCCCTACTGAGAGGTTGAACAAGGAGGGACAAGAGTAACCCCAAAGGTTTACCTCATCTTATCAGACTCCCTGGCTCAAAAAGCACCCTACATTCCTGATACTATGGCCTGCTCCCTTATTATCTACATAATCATTGTTTTGCCTGAAAGATCTCCACCCATTCCATTCTTTTGATCTTTCTACCCTCAAAAACCTCCCTGCTTGCAGGGTATTATTAATCCTACCAGTTAAAACCCTCACAATAGTTGCTAAGGAAGTTCCTACCTTTCCAGCCCCTTTTGCCTTTCTCCACCCCTTTCCTAGCCATTTCCGTTTCCAACTTGCCACTTACAAGTCCAACCTTTAAAAGCCTTTGCTCGCTGATCAATAAAGAATCAAATTGAATGGCCTCATTGACACCAGCTCTGTTCATGAGTCATCTCCCTCACGTGGCTGAGTGAGTAGCAGTCCAGGCTGGCTTTGGTCGAGTTCTCTCCAACCCAGAGAGTATGTGCCCAGGAAGAGGCACCACCACACTAGCCTGGAACCTGGCACCCAACATGGGGCTGTTTTCCAAGTTAGAGTTGCCACTCTCCGCGGGAGACATGGGAGGGGGATCCGGGAAAGTCTTATGTAAATTAACAACAATATTCACATTATTTTTCTACACTTAACTAATATATATATATATATTTTATTTTCCCTTTTGTTGCCCTTGTTTTTTTGTTGTTCTTGTGGTTATTATTGTTGTTATTGATATCGTCATTGTTAGACAGGCGAGAGGTGGGGGAGAGGAGGAAAGATAGATACCTGCAGACCTGCTTCACCACCTGTGAAGTGACTCCCCTGCAGGTGGGGAGCCGGGTGCTCAAACTGGGGTCCTTACTCCAGTCCTTGCGCTTTGTGCCACCTGCACTTAACCCACTGCGCTACCGCCCGACTCCCCTACACTTAACTAATATATCTTGTTTTGCCACTATAGGCTTGCCTTTGTCAGCCAACAATTTAAAGATTTTGTTCCCTTTAAAACATCACCCATACCACAGACATCCCTTACAACCCCCAAGGACAAACTATTGTTGAGAAGGCCCACCAAACACGTAAGGCCAAATTAAATAAAGAAAAAAGGGGGGATACATCCCCCCAACATTCACTTGGCTAGGCACTAACTACATTAAACCTCTTTTAATATTTATAAAAATTCGAACCAGCCCCCAATCATTCTCCATTGGCAGACACTGCTCTCTCTTCCAGCCCTCAAGGTTAGATAGAAGGACCCCCTTGATGGCTTTTGGAAAAGAATCAGACCGCCTGCTAACCATGGGAAGCGGATTTGCATGTGTTTCTTTCACAGGAATCCCCAAAACCATTTAGACCCCTGTCCTCTAACATTGCCCACAAGATGGCATGACTACAATGCCTCCCAAAACCCATATCTAAAATAGACTTCCTAGCTCCTTTCTACCCTAAGCTCCCTATTTTCATCAGTTCTATTCCTACCTTTTGTTTTTTGTTTATTAAAAATTTTGTCCTGCTTTCTGTTGTTACCTTTCAGCCACTCAACTCCCTTGGTAGAGGACCTCACCAATGTGTCCTGGAACCTCACCCCTCTAGAACCCTATTCCACTAGAGAAAGACAAAAACAAGTGGGGTTATGGATCAACCTGCCAAAATTCTTGTCCAGCAGAGAAGCAATTACAGAAGCCAAACTTCAACCTTCCACACCCCCTAAAACAAGAGGGAGAAAGGTTAAGGGAAGATGACCACAAGACTCTAAACTCCAATTCCAACAGGACCCAGAGAGAAAAGGGAAGGACTAGTAGGTATAGGTGTGACTTAGAAAGGAAAAGCAGTACCACAGAAAAAAAATGGAAAAAATATATAAATATGTATAGATAGTTATAGAAATAAGTCAACCCATATCTGTGACCTTGGGAGAACTATTGCAGTTTCCAATGGAGGGGATGGAGACACTGAACTCTGGTGGTAGGAACAGTGTGTAATTATACCTCTTCTATCTCATAATTTTGTAAATCAATATTAAATCATGAATTAAAATATTTAATTAAAAATTGCCAAAATTAAAGAAAATTAAACTACCATAGAAACTAGCAATCTCACTCCCTGGTACTTATAAATTAGTAACATATGTTGATACAAAGTCCTGTTTCTGAATGTTTATAGAAGTTTTATTCATTCACAATACCACTTATTAGAACTAACAGTTACCCATGAATTATTTTACTTAATAGAGATAGAGAGACAGGCCATAGCACTGAAGCTTCCTTCAATGTGGTGGGGCCCAGGTTCATACCTAGGTTATGTGCATAGCAAAGCAGCACACTATCCAAGTGAGCTATTATGGTCCAATTATCCATTAATTGGTGACACGACCATTCAATTAAGTAGCATTCAGCAGTAAAATGGAATATGGAAACATGGATAAATCTCAAAAAAGTATGCTAAAAAACCGGTTATAGGCAAAAGTGTTCTATATTTTATTAATTCATTTATATGATAGGAGAATAAAAATAAAAATCAGATCATTGTCAGAAGCTGCAGGAAAGATGGTGGGGGATCACACACAGGAAGTTTCTGGGATAATAAGATCATTTTATATACAGTATTTATTATGGTGGTGACTACATGACTATATGTGTTTCAAAATTCATGGACCTGTACACCAACCATGGTGGATTTTACTATAAGTAAATCATATAGTCAATAAGCCTGATTTTAAAAACTAGATAAAAGTATATAGGGAGAATATAAGTTTAAATTGTATCAAGACATAACATCCAAAATATGTACACTAGTCCTACAAATAACAGAAAAGGCACAAGCTCTTTTTTTTTTTTTTTTGAAGTTTGGGTAAGATAAGACAAGAAAATTCACAGAAGGGAGATTATCAATAGTCAATTATCACAATTGTTCTGCCTCACTGGTAACAGGTAAACATAAATCATAAAATAAAGCAATAACCATCACTTTCCCATCAAAATGACAAAATTTTAAAAGACTGATAATATCAGATGTTTGGCATATATGTAGAGCATGTATAATCACCACAGTAAGACCCCAGAAGGTCAGGGAAATACCACAGCAGTAGTCCAGTAGATCTGAAGTTCCACAGGTCCTAGGTTCAATACCCAGCACCACCCTATGCCAGAACTAAGAAATGCTCTGCTCTGCAATCTCTCCCCCTTCCCTCTTATTCTCTCGTGAAAATAAATCTTGAAGAAGTAGAAGGAGGAGGAGGAGGAGATAAGGAGGAGGAGGAAGAGCATTAATGGGGGCAACAGTATTTCAACAACATTCATACTTAGTTGAATCAAATTTTATTCTTTAAAAAATTTTTAATTATCTTTTTTTATTGGATAGACAGTCAGAAATCGAGAGAGAAGGGGACATAATGACGGAGAGAGACAGAGAGACACCTGCAGCACTGCTTCACCACTCACAAAGCTTTCCCCTACAGGTAGGGACTGGGGGCTTGAACCCACCACCTTGCACATTGTAACATGTGCGCTCAACCAGGTGCACCACCACCCGACTCCTCAAATTTTATTCTTATACTAGTTTGTTATGACAAATAAAAGTCTTTAAGTAGAATTTATTAATGTATTTAGATGTCCTCATAACTAAAGATTTCTAATGGCTTGGTATTTTTTCTTTCTTACTGAGCATCTAATTCTGAAATAAAAAGGGTAAACTTTGAACACACTGCATAAATCCAATAAGGACATTAATTTCCTGCCTTACTTTTTTTTTCTTCCCTAAAAATACCTAGGTTCCTACTAGTCATGAAGTAGGACCTAAATTACTTCAAGGAGTAAAGAAAAAAGAGAATGAGAAGGAATCATCCTGATAAAATAAGTTGTTCAAGTGGTTCAAGGGTTCTGAAATGACAAGAACAAAGACCGTCTAAAAGTAGGGAGCAAGACACCCAAGGCGTCCGTCCAGGTGAGCTCACCCAGAGCAATGGACACCCAGCACCTGGGCAGGTGAAGAATGTTATAGGGCCGCTCATTGGCTCCTCGCAGGGTGCTCCCTCAACCTCAGAGGTGAGTCTCAGGTCACCTGACCGCACTGCTGCGACTGTAGGTTAGGATGTGTGGGCCAGGTACATCTGAGTGTGTATCATTCTGGGGTAGAATAGGGAAAATATATGGGGGCGTGACACCCCACTTTCCTGGAGAGAAAATTAAAAAAAAAATCTTGTCCACGGCTTCAAGGCTGATCCTAAATCAGAGGCGGGATGACCCCGGGCCCCCTGTGCTTCCGCCCCGCTAACTGTGAGACTGGGGCAGCTCCGCAGCAACTTTGGAAGTTCGGCTGTTTCAATGGCAAAAGGTTGTGTGGGGGGGCTAGAGGGGACGGTGGGGAGAAGCCGCCAAGAGAACTTGGGGCGGGGTGAGGGGGGCGTCCAGAAAACGTGCGGAACTTCCGAAGCGAAAAGACTGGAGCAAGTGGAGGAGTTGCCCAGGCCGGTTCCCACGCCTCCCCCACCGCCCAACCCCGCACTGTGACCCCACGTTCATCTTTAGGACTTGCGACGCCCGTCATCCCCAAACCCCCCATTCCGGTTCACTCCGCGCCCCCTGCGCCCCGCTGAGACCTCTGAGTCTAACTCACAGACGCCCGGGCCCTGTCTCCGCGTACGCCGCAGCCACCGCTCGCCTCACGCATCGCCAGGCGTCCGGGCTGTTGCCCCGTGTTGCCACAGCAACCACGGAGCGCCACGAGCCAAGCAAGTCGCGCCATGATTGGCCAGGGCTAGCGTCCATAGCAACCTTCAGGCTGCGCGAGATTTAGCGGGAAAATTCGTTTTCCCGATGTTCTTTTACTTCTTCTCTCTCTCCCTCTACCTCTCCCTCTCCTTTCCCCTCTCCCTCTCCTTCCCTTTCCCTCTCTCCCCGTCTCCCCTCCTTCTCCCCCTCTTATCCCCTTATTCCTCCCCTCCCTTGCCCCCTTCCCCTCCCCTTCCCTCTCCTTTTCGCCCTCCCTTTCTCCCCCTCTCCCTCTCTCTGTCTCCACTTCCCCCCCCCCTTCTCTCCCCTTCTCCCTTTTCCTCTCCCTCCCTCTGTCTCCTTTTACTCTTCATTTGTCACCAGGGTCATTTCTGGGGCTTTGGTGCCTGCAGGATGAGTCCACTATTCCTAGCGACTTTTCTTTTTTTAGGGTGGAGGGTGACCAACACAAAGGAAATTGAGAAGGAAGTGGGAGGGTGAGAGAAAGATACCTGCAACACTTCTTCACCACACATGAACCTTACCCCCCCCACACCCACACACACACACCGCCCGCCCGCCCATGCTAGTAGGGGACAGGGGCTTGAACCATCAAGAATTTTTCAGAAACCCTCTCTCCCCAAAGGCAACCTTTCCCAGCCACCGACCCTAGTTCTTTAGAGGTGTTTTGTATGAATGAAAAAGTAGCTTGGAGTGTTGAAATCATGCCTGTGCAAGACCTTATTACTCAGAAAGAGAGAGACTAACTGAGTTCCATAAGAACAGAGAGTACAGTGGTTATGCTCAGTATCTAAGAATTAGTGCCTATTGGGTTCTCAGTCAAAACCTACTAATTATAAGAATGGAGAACTGAAGTTTAAGCAGAGGTTGGGTATCTTTGTTGCAGCAAAAATAGCATGGACTAGGTGACTTAACTAGTAGACATTTGTTTCACAGTGTTCTGAAGGTTGGAAAGTCTAAGATCTTCTTGGTTTGTGGAACCTGTCCTCTCATTGTGTCTTTACATAGAGGAAATGGCAGAAGAGGTGAAATTTCCAGAAATCTTTTTCTTGTTTTCTTTCCTCCTCCCTCCTCCCCCTCCCCCTCCCCTCCTCCTCCCCTCCCCCTCCTCCTCCTCCTCTTCCTCCTCTTCCTCCTCTTCTTCATTTCCTAGAGCACTGCTCAGTTGTGGTTTATGGTGGCTTGGAGGATTGAACCTGGGTCTTTGGAGTCTCAGACAACAGACTCTCTTTGCATAACCATTATGCTATCTACCCCACCCTCTGGGGATTTTTTAAACATGGCAACTAATCCTAATCTTGTGTGGTGTTCCATTACTCAATCAACTCCAAGGGCCCCACCTCCTAAAACTATCACATTGGGGATTAATAAATATTGAACAGTGACAGGTTCAGTCTCTAGTACTGAGTATTTGGAGATTAACTTGAAGAACTGGAAGATAGAAGTGAAAGCGGATGATTATAGTAACAATAGTAGATTTCACTTGGTTTATCTTAGTGCATCTCAACATTCCTATGTAGTAATGGCTTGCCTCCTTCCTTCCTTCCTTCCTTCCTTCCTTCCTTCCTTCCTTCTTACCTTCCTTTCTCTGGCTAGAGACAAATGGGGGTGGGGTGAGGGAGAGAGAGAGAGAGAGAGAAAGAAAGAGAAAGAGACCTGTAGCAGTGCCCCACAATTTGTGAAACTTCCCTCTTGCAGGTTGGGACTGAGGGCTTGAACCAAGTGCACTCTATTGAATGTGCCACCATGAAGCCCCTTATATATGTTATGTTGTTGTGTTGTGTTGTGTTGTGTTGTGTTGTGTTGTTACATCATGTCTACCAGAGTACTGCCCAACTCTGGTTTTTGGTGGTCTCTTTCTGTCTATCAGAATGGGGACACAGAACTCTGGTGGTGGCAAAGGTATGGAATTATACCACTGTTATCTTGTGGTTTTGTAAATCAATATTAAATTGCTAATAATTTTCTTTTAATTCTGCCTGTGGTGGTTTTGCCTTCTCTCCTCTTTCAGCCTGAGCCTGCCCCAAGCAGGAAACCTCCAATTGGGTTCACTGCTAGCCTTTACACCTGTAGTCACACCAGCCCCCCGCCATTACTCTCGCCCCCCCCCCCCATTCTGGCAACCACACAGCTGTGTTCTGGCTTTGGGCTTAGAGCAGGAGAGAGGAAAGTCCACTACTACTTGTCTGTTACTGCTCTTTATTTACTTATTTTTAAAACTTTTATTTTGCATGTTTTTTATTGATAAAAAGGAAACATTGACAGATATGATAGAAGGGATACAGCTCCACACAATTCCCACCACCAGAACTCTGTATCCCATCCCCTCCCTTGAAAGCTTTCCTATTCTGTTTTTTAATTTTTTTAATTATCTTTATTTCTTTATTGGAGACAGTCAGAAATCAAGAGGTAGGGAGAGAGACAGAAAGACACCTACAGCCCTGCTTCACCGATCATGAAGCCTCCTCCCCTACAGGTGGGGGCCAGCGGTTTGAACACACGTCCTCATGCACTGAAATGTGTGCACTTAACTAGGTGTACCACCACCTGGTCCCAAAAGCTTTCCTATTCTTTAGCCCTCTGGGAGTATGGACCCAAGGTCATTGTGGGATGCAGAAGGTGGAAGGTCTGGCATCTATAATTGCTTCCCCACAGAACATGGGCATTAATAGGTCAATCCATACTCCCAACCTGTCTCTCTCTTTCCCTAGTGTGGTGGGGTTCTGGGGAATCAGAACTCCAGGACACATTGGTGGGGCTGTCTGTCTAGGGAAGTCTGGTTGGCATCATGCTAACTCTGGAATCTGGTGGCTGAAAAGAGAGTTAACATATAAAGCCAAACAAGTTGTTGACTAATCTTGAACCTAAAGGCTGGAGTAGTGCAGATGAAGAGTTGGGGGTGTCTCCATTTTGTACACAGCTAGTAGGCATATTTTAGTTATATTCCAAAGGGCCTGTGGCTATACTAGTTTTTTTCCCCCTGAGTCTGATATCTGATATGCAAGTAGATCCAAGTTACTGTCTGGGGAGATGATGTCATGGCTGGAAAAAGGACCAGAACGATGGATCAGGGAAGATAGTAGCTCCCAAATATGGGAAAGGTGTATATTTACTTATTTTTTATGACACTGGAGCCTTGGAGTATGTGCAATTCCACAACTCCAGGTTTCCTTTTTTTTTTTTTTTCATTATATTTAGTTCATAGAGGGAAATAAAATGAGAGGAGAGACTGCTCCTAAGCACTGCTCCACTGTCTGTGAACTTCCCCTGGTGCCATCCATGGTGCTTCCATCCAGTGCTATGGCTCAAACCCAGGTCATCACTTACTGCACATAGTAAGATATGTGCTCTTTCAGGTGAACTAGGCCCTGGCTATGATTTTTTTTTTAATAAGTATATAAGGAAATTAAGTTTTGGAGACTGGGTGGTGGCATACCTGGTTAAACACACATATTACAATGCACAAGGATACAGGTTCAAGTCCCCGGCCCCCACATGCAGGGGGAAATCTTCATGAGTGGTGAAGCAGGTCTGCAGGTTTCTCTCTGTTTCTCTCTTTATCTCCCCCTTCTGTCTCAATTTATGACTGTCTCTATTCAATAAATAAAGATAACAAAAAAATTTAAAGGAAGTTTTTTAAATTCTTTCTTTTTTAAAAAATGTATTTAACCTAAGCAAAGAACTCTGGGGAAGGTATGCATGTATGTGTGTGTGGGGGGGGTGCTTTGGAGTCCTGATGCACAATGGTAGAAAAGGATCTATGTTGGGGATGAGAGTCTTTTGCAGACATCTACATTGGGAGGTGAGAAATTGTACAGGTGTTCTGCCACCAGAGTTCTGTGTCCCCATTTTCTCCATTGGAAACTGTATTAGTTAACATCACAGATATTTGCCTATTTTTTCTATGATCTTGCTTTCTCTTCCTTTCTATGTCACACACCTATTACTACTCTGAGTGTCTTGTCTGTCTATCTATCTATCTATCTATCTATCTATCTATCTATTTTCCCTCTTCTCCCTCCAGGTTCTGACGAAATTGGAGTTCAGAGCCCTCTGGTCATCTCCTAACAACATTCACCCTTCTGGGATTGTATGCCGGGCTGGGCTAGCTTCACGGGCGGTAGAGAGACGACCAAGGACTCATGGCTGAGCTTGGAAGCAGTATCTTGTTTATTAATCAGATACATCACCTTTTATGCATCTCTTCACCGGAAGTGGCAAGGGAAAGGAAAATGACTAGGAGAGGGGGCGGAGCAAAAAAAAAAGAGCTCGAACAGAACATAGAAAGCTTTCTAACCAGTGCGGATTAAACTAATACCCTGCAGGCAGGGCGGGACCCAAGTAAAACAGTGGTTATGTAAATAGACCACATCGTAAGTAATACAAGCAAACCTAATGTGATGATCAAAACAGAAGGTCTTAGAAGCAGAATTTAGAAGCATACCAACAATTGTAGACCTAAATTCATTATGGGGTGTAGAAGGTGGAAAGTCTAGCTTCTATAATTGCTTCTCTGCTGGACATTGGCATTGGCAGGTCAATCCATACTCACAACCTATTTCTTTCTTTCCCTAGTTGGGTAGAGCTCTGGAGAGGTGAGGTTTCAGGGGACAGTGGTGAGGACATCTGCCCAGGGAGTTCAGGATGAAATTGTTCTAGAATCCATAACTAGTAGCTAAAATGCAGTAAGACATAAAGTAGGACAAAATGTTTTATGATCAAAACCATAAAGTAGGAATAGAGCAGATGGGCGTAGGGATTTTAGGGTGGTAAGAAGCTAGGAAGTATATTTTAGGTATATTCCTAGTAGCCCAAGGCTGTGGTAATTCTTGCTGGAGCTTTATTTTGTTATTTAATTTATTTATTTTATTTATTTATTTATTTTTGCAGGTGGACTAAAAGTAATGTCTGGGACGATGGAGTCCAAGCTGAGAATAGGACTAGAAAGCTGTATTAGGTTCAGAGAGTAGTTCCCAAACTTGAAGAAAATGTATAAGTACCATTAACTATTTAACATGTTGATCTGACCTGGGGCCCCTATCTATTCATATTTAGTATAGGAGTCTGTATAACCTCTGAGTCCCTGTCAGTCTGAGCTCATACTTTATGGTCACAGTTAGGAATATTCTATGGTGAACTCATTTCAGGTCCAGTTTTCCCCACATTTGAGTAGGGTGACTCAGCCTCCCTTCAGGGTGGGGCAGTCCTTACCGCTGTTAGTTTATCATCAGGGTATGGTCCTAAAGACGCCCACAGTTCCTGATGGAACTGATCAGTAGCAGTGGAGAGAGAGGTCAGCTAGAGGTTTAGGCCCATTGAATCTATGGGGGAAATCCAAATTCCTTGACGAGGGCCCCAGGTGATGGGGTAGTCTGACAGTGACCAGTAAGGCCATCATTAAGTGAGCCAGTCTCAATAGAGACTGGCTTTTGGAGTCCCATTTTTATCTGACAAGCTTAGGCTTTCTCCCAGTTGTTAAAGCATTGAATATCATTTATTGTATTTAAACCAGTGTTAGATTTTGTGGGGTCTGGCCTCAAGTTAGGGAGAAAATACACTTAATATTTTAGTGGGGTGTAAGCTAGCCTTGAGTTTTACTATGTTACTTGTTTGGTGATCCTAATAAGCATTGTCATAGAGACAATAATTGTCCTTTAGTTGATATTTTTTGCCAGTGTATCCCTTGGCCAACTCTATACAGTGTTTCTTTTTTTTTAATTTTTAAATTATCTTTATTTATTTATTGGATAGAGACAGCCAGAAATTGAGAGGAGGAGGGGAGATAGACAGGGAGAGAGACAGAGAGACACCTGCAGCACTGCTTCACCACTCACAAAGCTTTCCCTCTGCAAGTGGGGACTGGGGGCTCAAACCCGGGTCCTTGTGCACTGTAATATGTGTGCTCAACTAAGTGTGCCACCACCCGGTCCCTACAGTGTTTCTTCTAAAGATTATCAGGAGGTGATAATAATGTTGATGTTGTTAAGAGAGATTAAGAGGGGAAGTCAGGCGGCAGCCCAGCAGTTAAGCTCACGTGGTGCTAAGTGCAAGGACTGGAGGAAGGATCCTGGTTCCAGCCCCTGGCTCCCCACCTACAGGGGAGTTGCTTCACAGGTGGTGAAGCAGGTCTGAAGGTGTCTGTCTTTCTCTCCCCCTCTCTGTCTTCCCCTCCTCTCTCCATTTCTCTCTGTCCTATCCAACAACGATGACATCAATAACAACAATAATAACTATAACAATAAAAACAAGGGCAACAAAAGGGAAAATAAATAAATAAATAAATAAATTTTTAAAGAGAGATTAAGAGATACATCTTATTTTTTGTGTGTAATTAGTTGAGTAGATAAGGTGATTAAGGGAAGTAAAGCAGGGGGTAAGAAAGGAGGCTATCTAGGCCTAAGCAATAAAGATTAGCTTAGAAAATTTATGATGACTTCTTTAGGCCTTCTACTAGATTGCTGAGCTAAATAGTTCTAAATCTAATCACATAAGACTATTAAGTACTTTAACTTTGAGGTATATAGTTACCCCTAACTGATGGATATGTGTATACACATAGCTAGTTTATGGGGTACTTTTAAGAATCCTTGTGAAAACATATTCACTGGGCATTTCTACACTGCAGGCCCATTAATGAGGTTAAATTCACCACTCTTTTTTGGTTTGTTCACAAACTTACTATCTCTTAAGATATGTTAAACACATTTATTAATCCTTTCATAACTCCTCACAGCTTAGCTCTTTGAAGAAATCCTCCCTAACCATCCACTTATGCCCTTTTTAATATGCAAATGGTTTAAGATTTTTCTAATTCTTCATAAACTTTCTTCATCAACTCATGAAATAGTTGCTCTATTTGAAAATTTTATCTCTCATTCAGACAGAGACACAGAGAGATGGAGAGAAAACCCATCACCAAAATTTCTTCCATTGTTATAGGATTTCTTGTGTAGTGCCAGGGCTTTCACCTAGGTTTCTTGGTTGGTAGTGCAAGCATTCTACTGAATGAACTGGCTCTCTGGTTCAATGAATTTTTAAAAGGATATTACTTCATATGCCTTCACAAACCTAAGGCCAAGCATCTTGGCATTACACTTTTAAACAACTAAAAAATTTGAAAACTTGTTTAATTAACCCCAGATGTAACTCTCAATAATATGTCTAGCTTCTTTTTTAATGGCATTCCTTCCCATTTAAAATCCATCCATCATAGCTTTCAAGCCCTCCATTTTTCATACTAAATTTTTTAAATAATTCCTTATGTGGTATGAATTCTTGTCCCTTTATACCCTAGTCATGCTTTACTGCACAAAATCTGGCAAGTGACTCCTGCTTCATGCCAATGACTGCTGAAAATGGAACACAGTCTTCTCCAGAGCTCTGAGTACTGTGAAGGATGGGATTGCTGTACAGAAAATAATTCCTCACATTTAGAGAAAGAGAAGGAAATAAACCACTTTCCTCTATCTTTATGAAAACTAAGTTCTAGTCAATCTTATTTTGTGACTATCTACCTATCACCAGCATTTTTTTATATTTAGGAGGCATAAATCATATCCTTAAAACTGAAGGCTGGACAAAATTCAGATTCACTTCCCCACTCTCCTACTACTTTACCTTAGATAAGACTAGTAATTAACTGAGATCCTTTTCATCTTCAAGAGTCTTGATTGCAAATTAGAGATGCCCCAGCAAATTAGCTTACGCATACAGAATTTTTCACGAACTAAGTCACAGGACACAAGAGCAGCTGTGCTTCCTGGGAAACAGGAACTAAGAATTGCAAAGTTAAATAGAACCAAAGGAGGACTTGCACTCCTGTCTGTCTCTTTCTGGGCCCAAGTATCCCTATGCTTCTTTTATTTCTTTATAGCCTAAGTCATTTTTCCCCTCTTCACCTTAGACTTTTCTTTCTCCACTATCCAAATCCTACAACAGAATCACCCTGTTGTCCACACATTCATCCTCTCTCATAGTGTGTACCTCCAAGTCTCTGAGTGTAGTGAACAAAGTGGTGGTTTTTAGACATATTCATATTCCATTGTCCAGCCCTTTGAATGTGACTTATTTGGAAAAAGGGTCGCTGCAGGTAGAACTATCAGTAAATCATGGGTATTGGTATGAAATTATCTTGAATAACTCAGGTGGGTCCTAAGTCCATTTATCCTAAGAGATGGAATTGAAGAAAACACAGACACATGATGAAAAGGTGGCAATGTGACTGAAAATGCAAAGGTGGAGTAGTGGCCTAGGTAAGCACATATATTATAAGTGCAGGGACCCGGCTTACAGCCCCCACTCCCCATCTGCGAGAAGGAAGCTTCATGAGAGTTGAAGCAGGTCTGCAGATGTCTATCTTTCTCTCTCATTCTCTATCTCCCCTCTCCTCTCAGTTTCTCTCTCCTATCAGATATAATGGAAAGGCAAAGAAAAAAATGGAAAAAAATGGCCACTGGGAAGGGTGGATTTATAATGCCGGCACCAAGACCCAGCAATAACCCTGGTGGCAGTAAAAAAAAAAAAAAAAAAAAAAAGTTAAAAAAGAGCAATGTGGTCTAGGAAGCCAAGGGTCAACAGCCACCAGAACCTGGAAAAGACAATGAGTATTTTCCCATTTGTAAAGGAATGCCACTGATATTTGTATATTAATTTTGTAGTCTGACAACTAACTATATTCTACCATGACACAAACCTGACTTCCTTGGGCAAAGGAACTCACCAGCAAGTCCTGGAACCCTACCTCCCCAGAGCCTTACTCCACAAGGGAAAGATAGAAAATAGGATGGGGGTATGGATTGAACTGTCAACACATATCCAGTAGAGAAGCAATTACAAAAGCCAGACCTCATGAAGAATTTTGGTCCACTTGCCCTCACCATAGAACAACTATGGTTGGGACTGTCCCAGTCTCTGAAGGGGGGCTGGGATATCCTGCCCTTCTACTCCAGGAATTGGTCCTGAAATGAATGCATCCTACACTGTTCCCAGCTGTGACCATAAGCTGCAAGTTCAGACCAATAAGGTCTTAGAGGTTACACAGGCTCTGGTGCTAATATATATATATATATATATATATATATATATATATATATATATATATATATATATATATATATATACCCTGGATCAGGGGAATGGAGGTAAATAGTTATTTTTTTATTATCTTTATTTATTTATTGGGTAGAGATAGCCAGAAGTCAAGAAAGAAGGGTGTGATAGATAGGAAGAGAGACAGACACTTGCAACACTGCTTCACCACTTATAAAACTTTCCCTTTGCAGGTGGGGACTGGGGGCTTGAACCTGGGTCCTTGTGCATTGTAACATGTGCGCTCAACCAGGTGTGCTACCACCCGGCTCCATAAAGAGTTAATTCTACCCACAGAATTTTTTCAAAAATGGGAGCTACTCTCTACCCTAAACCAACTTTCTAGCCCTTTTATATTCTCTGACACCATTTTATCAGACAATGGTTTTATCCAACTTCATGCTAGCTATCAAACTCAAGAAAAAAAAAAATCTACCATAATCATGGGCCCCTAGAAACATCCCTAAAATGTATTTCTGAACTTTCTTCCACCCTAAGATTCCTAGTCTCATCTGCTCCGTTCCTACTTTTTCCATTCCTGTTCATTATCCATTTTGTCTCACTTTATGTCCTGCCACCTTCCAGACACCAAGTTGCAGACTCAACCATGGTTCCACCCTGACTTCTGTAGGCAGACAACCCCACCTATGTGTTCTGGAACCTCACCTCTTCAGAGCCCTACCCGACTAGGGAAAGATAGAAACGGGCTGGAGATCAACCTGCTAATGCCCAAATCCAGCGAAGAAACTATTAACAAAGCCAGAATTCCTACCTTCTACATCCTAAAACCAACTTTGATCCATACTCCCAGTGGGGGGAAAGTGGTAGGAGGAAGAGGATAAGAGGACTCTGAACTCCAGCTCCATCAGGTCCCAAAGAGAGAGGACAAAAAAGGGGAGAAATAGTTGGATGTAGTAATAGGGTCATAAGTGGCTTGGAAGGGAAGAGAGGATTGGACCTGGAAGAAAAAAAAGGGGGCAGTTATGTACAAACGTAGACAGATAATTGTAGAGATGGCAGTTAACCCACTGCAACCTTGGGAGAACAGCAGTAGTTTGCAATGGAGGGACTTGGGATCCAGAGCTCTGGTAGAAACGGTGTGGAATTATACCCCTGTTGACATGTAATTTTGTAAATCAATATTGAATCGCTGATAAAAGAAAAAAAAATTTGGTCATACTCACAGAGGGGTAAAGAACAGGGAACCGGGGGTCGGGCGGTGGCACAGTGGGTTAAGCATGTGGCGCAAAGCGCAAGGACCGGAGTAAGGATACCAGTTCAAGTCCCCAACTCCCCACCTGCAGGGGAGTCGCTTCACAGGCGGTGCAGTTGTTCTGCAGGTGTCTATCTTTCTCTCCCCCTCTCTTGTCTTCCTCTCCTTTCTCCATTTCTCTCTGTCCTATTCAACAACGAACAACATCAACAATGGCAATAATAATAACCACAACGAGGCTACCACAACAAGGGCAACAAAAGGGGGAAAAAATGGCCTCCAGGAGCAGTGGATTCATGGTGCAGGCACCAAGCCCAGCAATAACCCTGGAGGAAAAAAAAAAGAATAGGGAACCTTCCAATGGAGGGGACGGGATGTGAAATTCTGGTGGTGGGAACTGTGTAGGAATTTTACCCCTCTTATCCCACTATGTTGTTGATCATTATTAAATAACGAATAAACTGTGTGCTGAGGTACCCTGGATGCCACAGGGAACATACAAGGGCATCTCAGTATCTTCTCAGTCTTGACACAAAATTCTGATAGTGCTTCCAATCACTTCAAATCTTTTCAAAGCTGGGTTTTCCATATGTATGGAACAAGAAACAAGGAAGACAGTACTATGCTACAATACACAACCCTTCATGTGTTGTGGTCAACAGGCACTAAATTGCTAAAACATAAAGAGACATTAACTATTTAGACCTGATTATTTAATAAATTAAATAGTTATTCCTTTTGATTGAGAGACAACTGTGAAACAATTATATAGAGATGATATGATTATAGTGTATTAAGTGGTAAGGGTTTTTTTTTTTTTTTTTGCCTCCAGGGTTATCGCTAGGACTGGGTGCCTGCATTATGAATCCACTGCTCCTGCAGGCTATTTTTCCTATTTTGTTGCCCTTATTATTGTTGTTAGATAGGACAGAGAAATCGAGAGAGGAGGGGAAGACAAAGAGAGGAAGAGAAAGCTAGACACCAGCAGACCTGCTTAATGGCTTGTGAAGCAACCCCCCTGCTGGTGGGGAGCAAAGCTTAAACCAGGATCCTTATGCTTGTGCCATGTGAACTTAACCTGCTGAGCTACCGCCTGGCTCCCTGGTGAGGTATTTTTAAAAACATATTCATATCCCATTGCCCAGAACTTTTCCTTGGAAAAGAGTCTTTCTAGATGTAATTAAATTAAGGGTATTGGGATGAAGTTATCTTGAACTACTCTGGTGGGACCAAAATCAATTTATCCTAAGAGAATGAGGAAAGACACTATAGGCATCTTTTTGTGGTTTCTGAGGCTTCAGCACTCTGGACTGAACTTTTCATATAAAAAGAGAGGGGCAGAGAGAGTGGGGAAGACATCACAGAACCAAAGCTTTCTCTAGTTTAGTAGGGACTACACTCAAACCTGGTCTGCATGTAAGGACACTATGTGGGTGAGCTATTTTGCTGACTCACAACACTAAAAATATTACTCAACAGGAGGGAAAAGAGAAAGACACTCAGAATTAGTAATAAGTATAGGTGTAATAAGTGAAGGGAAGGCAGGTCTATAGAAAAAGTGGACAAATGTGTGTGTGTGTGTGCGTGTGCGTGTGCGTGTGCGTGTGTGTGTGTTAGTCAACCCATATCCACAGCCTTGGGAAAACCACTGCATTGGAGGGGATGGGGACACAAAACTCTGGTGGTAGGAATGGTGTGGAATTATACCCCAGTTATCTGATAATTTTGTAAATCAATATTAAATCACTAATAAAAAATAAAATGAAATAAATAAAGATAAATAAAATAAAATCGAAGAAAATATATACTGCTCAGCTAGAACAGACACCTATGTCAGAGGTAAGTCATATATAACATATCATTAATGCTTCCAGAGAAGAAAACTATCTGGGCACTTGTGAAGAGAATGACTTTGAGATCATTTGTTGTGTCTCTTAGAAAATATACTTTTTCTTGTAGGAATGTCGAATAGGTTTGAGTAAACTAAAAAAAAAAAGGGGGGCTGGACAGTACTGCACTGGGTTAAATGCACATAGTATGAAGCATAACAACCTGCTCAAGGATCTGGGTTCGAGCCCCTGGCTCCCCACCTACAGAGGGGTCGCTTCACAGGTGGTAAAGCAGGTCTGCAGGTGTCTATCTTTCTCTTCTCTTCTCTATCTTCCCCTCCCCTCTCAACTTCTCTCTGTCCTATCAAAAATAAAATAAAATTCCATAGGAGTAGAGGATTCATAGTGCAGGCACTGAGCCCCAGCGATAAACCTGGAAGCAAAAAAAAAAAAAAAAAAAACATATATGAGCATCTACTTGAAGGCTTAGAACTAAACAAACCCTGAGACACAGGAAACCTAGGTTGGAGTTCAGTTCTTCTATCACCTTTATTTTCTAAAGTTAGTTACTTCACCTCTGGGCATTCCAGTTTCTGCAACTATTGAAGGGCATAATCTAGTCATTTAAATGTTACTTATGAGTCTACTCTGTGCTTAGCAATGTTTGGTCCTATAAAGCAATGTTCTCAACTTTTTCCATTATCATTCTTCTAAGAAACCTTTCTTAGATATTTAGATGTATGTTCCCCAAATTTTAAAACCATGTAATACATTCTTCTTCTTCTATCGTTTGCCCATGTAATACATACATATGTATGTCATATATATGCATATGTCTTATATTTTAATGCTATAATATATATATTACATAAAAATAGTGAGGTTGAGGTTGTTATTTATCTTTCCCTTTCATAAACCAAGTTCTGCCCCTTAGGGATAATATCATCCTTGTTGAGAATGCATTCCTAAATGCCAAAGAAAAGGTACAGAGAACATCATTTCTCTCTACATCTTACCATGAAAAGCTGTATTTAAAAAATATAATTAACAACAAGGGCAACAAAAGGGAATAAATAAATAAAATAAATATTTAAAAAATATATATATAATTAACAGTTAAAACACTGGATATGAAAAATGTTGTGAAACAGTAAAATGGATTGCTATGATGGAAAATGGCTTAGGATATAAGCAAGAGCATTCTCTGAAGAGATGACCCAGTAGAAAGATTGGAATAACCACAGGACAGGAGGAACACCAACATAAAGGCTATTTTTTAGGTTTTTTAAATTTTTATTTATTTATTATTGGGTAGAGATAGAGAGAAATTGAGAGGAGTAGGGGAGATAGAGAAGGAGAGAAAGACAGAGAGACACCTGCAGCCCTACTTCACCATTTGTGAAGCTTTCCCTCTACAGGCGGGGCACCAGGGGCTTGAACCTGGAGCCTTGTGCACTGTAATGTGTACACTTAACCAGGTGTGCCACCGCCTGGCCACAACATAAAGTTTCTTTGCTGAGCACTTGGCAAGAGATAAGAAAAAGGCAGAACCTGTGAATTTGGGTGACACTTCCATCAGACAGTCATTTTGAAGACTGAGTAACATAGCATAAAAAACCATTGTGTAAACAGCAGATTGATAAATTAATAGGAAGTGCTGTTATATACAAGACATTCATTTTAGACACTGTGAAAATAAAATGGCTAAACCTTGACCCTTACAGTCAAGAGTTGTTGGCTGTTTTGTTTGTTTTCAAAAACAGATAAAGAGGCAAGATTCTAAGAAAAGGTTTGAACAATCAAAAACATCAGACATCTCCTAGATAGACCTAGAAGAGAGGCATGTTAGAAGGCATGATGCCTAACATTCTCCTAGTGCTTACTAGATGTTTCCCTGCTAATTATTTTCACACATGAATCCTCTCAACCCCCTGAGATTATTCTCTTCATTTCACAAATGAGACAGTAAGCATAAAAATAGAAACAGAAGTGACTTGCCCAAACTTACACAAGCAGTTAGTGACAAGACTTAAGTCTGTGTGAGTCGAGTTGAAGGTCTTAAATGAGTTGCCACAGCTCCTAGCATCCCCATCTAGTTTTGCAGCACTCCATCCTCTAAAACACTACCAGTGATTTACATTTATTTTACTTTTACAACTGGGCTTCTCATGCAAGGATATCAGCCTCCACTCATCAATTAAAAGACTAATTATAATTCTCTTCCAGGGCCTAGGAAGAAAAACTGTCAGTTCCATGTTAAATTATTCACTGTCTCACTTGTGGGGGGGGCTATATTTTATGTTATATCCTGGAGGTTAATTGATATGGACTATGTCTGGGTTTCAACAGAAATTGAAAGTAAATTTTATTCTGTTTTGAACTTCCTAAAAATGAAAATCCAAGAACTGCCAACAAGACAACATTGTCAGTGATTAAATGGCAAGAGGAGACCCAGAGAAAAACACTTGTCAAGAGGAGACAACAGATATTTCCCATGTCTTGTGGCTGAGAAACATAATTTAAAGAGTGGCAGACATGAATACCCAGGATCAGGGGTTGATTCATAATATGAAAGCATGAGATGACTCTGAAACCAGAAACATATGGCAAAGAAGAAATATGGTTTAAAAAAGGTAGAGCCAGTACTAATTTGAAATATCCTCCTAGTCAAACAGCATATAAAATTGTGAGATGAGAATTTAGGTGTTAACAATACCTAGGCAAAATCAAAATTGCCTCTTGTGAGGAAGATATTTGATAAGGCAGCATATGCAATTAATGATGCACTATGATTTTTTGGTTTTTATATTTTTATGAAAATATCACAATGTAGAATCTCTTTGTTTATAGGGTCAAAGGTGGAACACTACCACAGATAATATGTCTGAGATAGCACACAAGGTTACACATGAAATTCTAGAAATGCACTGTACATCATTCATGTTATAGAAAAGACTGGACTATCTGTTCTTTCTAGAAAGTGACACTACAAAGTCATTGTTATATGAAGGGACTGTCAAAGTTATATAGAAATATGAGAAAATTGGGGGTCGGGCGGTGGCGCAGTGGGTTAATCACATGTGGCGCAAAGCTCAGGGACTGGCGTAAAGATCCTGGTACGAGCCCCCGGCTCCCCACCTGCAGGGGAGTCGCTTCACAGGCGGTGAAGCAGGTCTGCAGGTGTCTATCTTTCTCTCCCCCCTCTGTCTTCCCCTCCTCTCTCCATTTCTCTCTATCCTATCCAACAATGAACAACATCAACAATGGCAATAATAATAACCACAACGAGGCTACCACAACAAGGGCAACAAAAAGGGGGGAAAATGGGGAAAATGGCCTCCAGGAGCGGTGGATTCATGGTGCAGGCACCAAGCCCAGCAATAACCCTGGAGGGAAAATAAAAAGAAATATGAGAAAATTATTATAGATGTTGTGAACAGTAAATGAGTAAAATTCTTGTTATTTTTGTTATTACAAAATATACACTATTTGTCATTCATCAGGCCTTTAAATTTTGGAATAAGTCTTTTTAAGCATTGCACTATTTGTACTTAATCTGTATTTGTAATAAAGGGCTTCCAAAAGTTTATGTTTCAACTCCCTCCAAAATTGTCCCTTGTCTAGAGCATCCAAATGGGTAAAGCAAGGCACACAGACGTGCAAATACTAGTGAAGTAAATGCCACTGTAATAATCTATAAAAAGCATTCAATAAGCAAAAGGGTGATTAAGAAAGGGAAAGTGTGAGGTTGTCAGAAAAGTTTCTGGGACGGTCCACTCAAACCAGCCAATGAAGAATTAGTACAATTTTGACTCAATAATTAATTAAAATCATGTCTAACACTGGGGGCGGGCACTGAAAGTTCACTGTCCCTTTCACCTATCTACCTAGCATATTCCACAGATACTCCAGGAGTGCAAACTACACACTAGGCACTGACCATACCATTGAGAACAGGCAAGAGTGGCAGACCCAAGGAAAAAGAGGGATGAGGTCTCCAGGCATGGGGGCTACAACATCCCTGTAAACAGCTCACCATAGACATATTCATGATGAAGATAACTATTGCTGAGATAAAATTTAATTTTAGGGTAGAGGAGATAGCATAATGGTTATGCAATGAGGCCCTCATGCCTGAGGTTTCAAAGTCCCAGGTTCAGTCCCCCACAATACTGAAAGTGAGAGCTGAGCAGTAGTCTGGTAAAAATGAATGCATGAATGAATAAATAAATAAGTAAATAAATAAATAATGGATAGTGTGCTGCTTTGCCATGTGTGTGACTCAGGTTCAAGCCCAGGCCCCTATCATATTGAAGGAGGCTTTGGTGCTATGGTGTCTTTCACTCTCTCCATCTCTCTATCTCTATCTCTATCTAAAATAAATAAATAAATAAACCTAGGCACTCAGGAATTAAAGACTGATTATGGACTATATAAAGGAACTGTGCTAGAAAGAGAGTGACTATATAAAGGGACAATATAAGAAAAAGAGGAAGAGATGTATTGCACCAAAGTAAAAGACTCTGGGGTGGGCAGGCGGGAGGGTTCAGGTCCCGAACATGATGGCAGAAGATATAGTGGGAGTTGTATTATTATGGGGAAAACTGCGAAATGTTATGCATGTACAATCTATTGTATTTACTGTCAATGGCAATACATTAATCCAGTAAATAAAATTTTAAAATGATAAATGAAAAAAGAGAGGAAGGAAGGAAGAAAGAAATGAATAAAGAGAAAAGATAAAAGGAAAGAAAGAAGAAGGGGAAAAGGAAGGAGGGAAGGAGGAAGAGAAGCGGGCAATACTTTGACTTTAGAGGGGAGTGTGAAAAATCTGATTGTCTTTTTTCTTTCTTGAAAAATAATTTGTGAAATACCCAGATGACCTAGAAGAAAAGTGCTTGATATGGATCCACACAAAATTATTTTTGATAACTATATTATTGCAAAATGGAGAGGACTATGAAACACACATTCCTCAGAGACTCAAGACCCTGTCAGTGTATCAGATATTAGAGGGGGTAAATTTTCTCAATAGTTTATTTCCCTGTTAGACTAAATATAAAATGAACAATCCTCTATAGTAATGACATGGAAACGAGGTCAGAATTAGGGATATTCTGAGTTGATGTTTTTTACATAAGGTCACAGGTATGAAAATTAGGAAGAAACAAAACCAAATTTAAAAGCACCTCATTACCCTCATCTTCCCATTAGACCAACCATGCAGCTTTGGAGAGTCCTCAGGTCTCTGGCCTCATTAGAAAAGCAGATGGACTTATCAGAGTATTAGTGGCAGCCAGTGATGACCCTGGTATGATTTGGTCTTAGTTGTTGGCCCTCAAACTGAATGACTGAAAACTAAAAACATCAACTTTAGGGGGCTAATGAAAAAGTATTCTAAAAATCCATGTTTATATTTATGATAAATAAAATATTCCTTCCTCATATGGATAGAAAAAAAAGAAATTAAGACCAATGTAGGGTAGTGTCAACATTGCCAATTGATTATTAAATCAAACAAAGCCTACTTGAACTAATAAAAGTAGTCATGACATGGGAAATACACTACAAAGGTACATAGGGGTGTTTTAAAATATTCTTCATGGGGTGGGGTAGTTAGCATAATGGTTATATAAAGAGATTCTCATGTCTGAGGCTCCAAAATCCTACATTCAATCTTCTGCACCACCATAAGTCAGATCTGATCAGTGCTCTGGTAAATATATATATATATATATATATATATATATATATATAATATTTATAATAATACTCTTTGTTATGCCATTAATGCAGGCAAAATTAAGAGCCTAGTAAGAAACATGACTGACATAAGCATGGATCAATAGTAATGTATGGGGAGTCAGCGGTAGCACAGCGGGTTAAGTGCGAGTTGCACAAAGTGCAAGAACTGGTGCAAAGATCCCAGTTCGAGCCCCTGGCTCCCCACTTGCAGGGGAGTCACTTCACAAGCAGTGAAGCAGATCTGCAGGTGTCTATCTTTCTCTCCCCCTCTCTATCTTCCCCTCCTCTCTCCATTTCTCTCTGTCCTATCCAAATAATGACAACAATAATAACTACAACAATAAAACAACAAGGGCAATAAGAGGGAATAAATAAATATTTTTTAAAAATAGTAATGTATGTGTGCATGAAAGAGAGAGAGAGCTCTTGAGGACCAAGATAAATATAAAGCCCACCTGGGTATACTGAAATAGCATGAAATTTTCTGTATATCCTTCCTATTTCTGACCAGTTGTTTGGTCTACCAATGCCTGTACCTTACTACATAAACCCCTTAACAATTAGTCTTTGAATAGCAACAAAACCAATAAAATATCGAGGAATAAACCTAATAAGAGAAGTGAAAGACTTGTATACAGAAAATTATGAGTCGCTTTTCAAGGAAATAGAAAAAGACACAAAGAAGTGGAAAGATATTCCATCTTCATGGATTGTAAGAATTAACATCATCAAAATGAGTATTCTGCCCAGAGCCATATACAAATTTAATGCAATCGCCATCAAGGTCCCACCAAACCTTTCAGGAGAATAGAATAAAAGCTACAAATGTTTATCTGGAACCAGAAAATAACCTAAACTTGCCAAAATAATCTTAAGAAAAAAAGAATAGAACTAGAAGTATCACACTCCCAGATCTCAAATTGTATTATAGGCCATTGTAATCAAAACTACCTGGCACTGGAACAAAAATAAACATACTAACCAAATGTATAGAATTGAGAACCTAGAAATAAGCCCCCACACCCATGAACTAGATCTTCTAAAAAGGTTCCCAGAGTATTAAATGAGGAAAGGAGAATCTCTTCAACAAATGCTATTGGAAAAACTGGGTTGAAACATACAGAAGAATGATACTGAACCATTATATTTCACCAAACACAAAAGTAAATTCCAAATGGATCAAGAATTTGGATGTTAGACCACAAACTACCAAATACTTAGAGGAAAATATTGGCAGGACTCTTTTCCATATAAATTTGTTTTTATTGATTTAATAATGCTCGACAAGACCAGAGGATAAGATGAGTACAATTTCACACAATTCCCACCACCAGAGTTCCACATCTCATTCCCTCCATGGAAGCTTTCCTATAGTTTATCCATCTGGGAGCATGGGCCCAGGACCATTATGAGGCGCAGAAGGTGGAAGGTCTGGCTTCTGTATTTGCTTCCTGACTAGACATAGGCATTGGCAGGTGGATCCATACTCCCAGCCTGTTTCTATCTTTCCCTAATGGGGAAGGGTTCTGGAGAGGTGCAGTTCCAGGGTACAATGGTGAGGTCATCTGTCCAGTGAAGTCAGGTTGGTGTCATGGTAGCATCTGCAACTTGGTGGCTAAAAAGTATTAAAATATAAAGCAGGAAAATATTGTCTAATAATCTGGAACCTAAAGGTTCAAAATATAGCAGGTGAGATTTGGGGTCTCCATTTTGGACAAAGCTAGGAAGTCTAGTTTAGGCATATTCCAAGGGGCCCATGACTTTACCAGTTTTTGCCTGAGCCCAACAGCTAACATGCAGGTGGGCAAAATATATTGTCTGAGGAGATGGTGTCAGAGGTGGAAATAGAACTAGAAAGCTGGATCAGGGAAGAGAGTAGTTCCCAAATATGGGAAAAGTATATAAACACCATCAACTGTAAACCCCATCAATTTGATCTGGGGCCCATATTCAGCACAGAAGCTTGTGTAACCTCTGCATCTAAAGGCAAATCCAATTACAAAGAAGACTAAAACAAAAATAAACCCATGAGACTACATAAAATTAAAAAGCTTCTGCACAGAAAAAAAAAAATCACCCAAAGAGATCCCTTACAGAAAGGGAGATCATTACTTGCTATACATCAGACAAGAGACTAATAACCAATATATATAAAGAGCTCACCAAACTCAGGAACAACAACAACAGAAATGACCCCATCAAAAAAGGGGAGGGGATATGAACAGAATATTCACCAAAGATTATATCCAAAAGGCCAACAGACACAAGAAAAACTGCTCCATGTCACTGATTATCAAAGAAATGCAAATAAAGACAACAATGAGATATCATGTCACTGCTATGAGAATGTTATACATCAGAAAAGGTTTCAACAACAAATGCTGGAGAGGTTGTGAAGGCAAAGGAGCCCTCCTGCACTGCTGGTGGGAATATAAATGGATCCAGCTCCTGTGGAGAGCAGTCTGGAGAACTCTCAGAAGCCTAGAAATGGACCTACCCTATGACCCTGCAATTCCACTCCTGGGGATATATCCTAAGGAACCAAATACATCCATCCAAAAAGATTTGTGTATACCTATGTTCATAGCAGCACAATTTGTAATAGCCAAAACCTGGTAGCAATCAAGGTGTCCAATAACAGATGAGGGGGTGAAACAGTTCTGGTATACATACACAATGGAATACTACTCAGCTATTAAAAACGGTGAACAAGGTTCACCTTGGATGAAGCTTGAAGGAATCATGTTAAGTGAGATAAGCTAGAAAGAGAAGGATAAATATGGGATGATCCCACTCATAGAAAGAAATTGAAAAATAAGAACAGAAGAGAAAATACAAAGCAGAACTTGGACTGGAGTTTGTGTATTGCACCAAAATAAAGGACTCTGGGGCAGCAGGGGGAGTATTCAGGTCCTAAAACATAATGGTGGAGGAGAAATATGTGGGGGGGGGGGTAGAGTGTTATGTGGAAAATGTAATACAGAAATAAAAAAAAGTTATGAGACATATACTCATATATTCAACAGAGTATTATGCAGCAATAAAAAGGGATGATATTGTGTCTTACGGAGTAAAGTGAATGGAATTGGAGATTATGTTCAGTGAAGCAAGTAAAGAGGTGAAAGACAACTACAGAATGGTTTCACTCATTTACAGAATATAAAAGATTGAATATATAAGTGTAGAAAAAAATCTCAACCTATGTTTAAGACTGTAGGAGTCCTATAGCAGTTATCTATGGGGGTGGGGAAGGGGACACAGACCTTTGGTGATGAGAGTGGTGAGAATAAAGTAATTTTTAAAAAGAAAGGAAATGGAAAACTAAGAAATATTACATATGTACCAACTACTATATTTTACTGTTGACTCTAAACCATTAATCCCCTCTCCAGGAAAGGGGGGGGGGGAATGTCTTTACTTCAGTTGTCTTGGCAACACAGAGTTATCAAGTATCATTAAGATTCACACTTTCTATACCATGAAAAAGTGAGGTTCTCACCGAATATGAAAATACCAGTGGTTTGATTACAGCTGCTGCTTTTATCAGGTGATCTGTGGGTGCTTCTCATTCCAGAATAATAGTTCTTATTCCACTTTTACAAGACAGCTTTTTTATTTAGGAGCTCTGAAAATAAAAAATCAGTGGTAACCATTTCTGCACAACCTCTGGCTTTTCCCAAAGCACAGCTCCAGAAAACTGCTAACAACTCAAGGTTCATAAATATGCAGAGAGCATTAATCTTCCTGATTAATTAATCCAGTGAGTTATCTGAACTCTTGCCTGTGAGCAGTGTTGACCCATGGTTCCTGCTTTCTTCGCTCTGTTTCCCCGCCTCTGTTAGCCTTTCTTCTCATCTAGTGTTGAGCAGGATATAATAAAAGTGGTCCCTTGTCTGCACTGCTTATGCTTCCTTTAGCAGGCTGCCTAAAATAAATTCCCTGTGCACTTTTAAGATTTAATAATGAAGAGTGTAGATTTATATGAATAATTGGCAGATGGAAGTTGAAAGTCATTTTCTTTCACTCATTAAAATTTAGGACAGCCAGGCTACACGATCAAGCACAATGGACTCATTTCACACTCTGTGACAGACAACTGGCTATTCCATACAAGGAATTCAATTTATTTTTAAAAGCCATTCTGGGAGTATAGCTCTCCATATTATAGGAGTTTAGAGTAGTTGAGCTTTAGCTGGTGAATTTTAATAAGTATTTATGACTAAAGTACAAAACTGAGTGGAGAAACTAATGCCTTGACTGCAGCTCTTCAAGAAACCCTGAGCCTGAGGACTCAGTTTAGCCACATCAGGATTCCTGACTCCTGCATGCAGGAACATCACAGATACTACTGTTCTAGCCAATAAAAAAGAAAGAAAGAAAGAAAGAAAGAAAGAAAGAAAGAAAGAAAGAAAGAAAGAAAGAAAGAAAAAGCCAGAGGTTTTGTTGAGCACTCACACACACTTCTGGGCAAATGTATTATTCTCTCTTTACATTCTGTTTGCTTACCACATATTCTAGTTTGACAGACAACTACATAGTAAATATAACAAGCTTAACTTATACCAGGCTTTATGCCATTGGTGGCTCTTTCCCCTGCTATAGCAGTGACCTGGAAAGGCACCTATCCACATGGTCATGGGTACATGAGTCTCTCTCTCTCTCTTTTATCTACCATTCTTAAAGAAAACTACTTAAAAAAAAAAAAAAAAAAAAAAAGCTCGAAGGGAGTCAGGCGGTAGTGCAGCAGGTTAAGCGCAGGTGCCGCAAAGCGCAAGGACCTGTTATAAGGATCCCAGTTCGAGCCCCCGGATCCCCACCTGCAGGGGAGTCGCTTCACAAGCTGTGAATCAGGTCTCAGGTGTCTATCTTTCTCTCCTCATCTGTCTTCCCCTCCTCTCTCCATTTCTCTCTGTCCTATCTAACAATAACAACATCAATAACAACAGTAACTACTACAATGACGAAGGGCAACAAAAGGGAAAATAAATAAATATAAAAAAATTTTAAAAAGCTCTAATTTACTTTTGGGTAAATAAATCCCTCCAATTCACTAAATATAGAGTAGGAGGACTAATGTTTACCAAGCAAATAAAGTTATTTTGAGGTGTTAACCAGAAAATCCTGTAATGCTTCAGTAAAGCATTCTAACATTATTCTGTGATATACTTTATGTGATATTCCTCCTGCAAGCCTAGTCTAGTCAGGAGAGAAACACCAGAAAAATTCTATAATAAAGGGACACCTAATAGTATATGTGACCAATACTCCTCAAAATTTTCAAGGTTATCCAAAACAAGGAAAGGTTAAGGAACTATCAGTAGAAAGGAGCCTAAATAAGCAAACATAACAATGAATTGAAATGTGGGATTGATGCTGGATAGAATTCCAGAACAGAAAAGAAAACTGGATTAAAGCGTAGGAAATCTGAATAAATGTTTAGCTTTAGTTAAAAACAAAACAGCTTGTCAGCTGTAACAAAGATACTGATAATGAGAGATACTAGGGAGGTATATGCAAACTCTGTGCTACTATCTGCTCAACTTCTCTGTAAACCTATTCTTGAAAAATATATATTTTCATGATATATATTTTTTAAACTTATTCTTGAAAATATTTTTTTTCATGATATATATGATACTGTAGTCTAAGATAAGATACTGATAATGAGAGAAACTGGGGAGGTATATGCAAACTCTGTGCTACTAGCTGCTCAACTTCTCCGTAAACCTATTCTTGAAAATATTTATTTAAAGTTCGTTTATTAAAGCTTTTGATAGCTGCAAATCCATCATAGGAGCCAGAAGGCAGAGAGTAAGTCAGTATTTTCCTGCCCACAAGTACTCCATAATATATTAGACATCACTGAATGACTTTACCATGTCCTACCTATCACCCACACAAATGAGAAAGCTGGAGCTGGAGCAAGTACTAAGGAAAGAAAGACTGACTGTCTTCCATTGAAAGTCAAAGTTTCTGATACTAAGGTTGAAATGGCAAGAAGAATGTCTGGAAGAAATAACAATGTGAAGGGACAGGTGGGGGAGTTAGCCATGAAGAATACTGCCCCCCCCCCCCAATAGCTGTGTTGTCTGTTTTGGATTTCACCAACAAACATTTAGTCAGCACCTAGCCAAGCTGGACACTATTAGATGCTAGGCATCTGAGTGCAGATATGCCATTGCACCTGTTCATACAGAGTTCACAGTCTACTCCAGAGACAGGATGAGAAATAATTACAGTACAGTGCTAGATCAGAGATGGCATGTGTTAAAAGTTTTTTAAAAATAGCTTCAAGAGTGCTGCGAAAAACAAATAAACAACAACAACAACAAAAAAACCCCAATAAATTCTACCTAAGGAGCTGGTCAAAAAGGGTAGTACCCAGGAGAAAGCTTTGAATAAGGTCTTCAAAGATAAATAGGCTTATAGCCTGGGAGGTGACAAAGTGGATGGCAAGTTCCAAAAGCAAATCTCTGATTCTATCTCTCTTAATCTTCTTTCTCTGTATCCCTTCCTCCCTGCATATCTCTCTCTCTTATTTATTTATTTATTTATTTATTTATTTATTTATTATTTTCACCAGAGCACAGCTCTGCTCAGCTCTGGTTTATGGTGGTACAAGGGATTGAATCTGGGACTTTGGAACCTCAGGCTGGAACTCTTTCCAAAACCATTATATTCTTTCTCTCATAAATAAATATTTTTTTAAAAAATAGACGCATGTAGGGAGTCAGGCGGTAGCTCAGCAGGTTAAGCGCACGTGGCGCAAAGTGCAAGGACTGATATAAAGATCCCAGTTTGAGCCCCCGGCTCCCCACCTGCAGGGGAGTCGCTTCAAAGGCAGTGAAGTAGGTCTATAGGTGTCTATCTTTCTCTCCCCCTCTCTGTCTTTCCCTCCTCTCTCCACTTCTCTCTGTCCTATCCAACAATAATAACTACAATAATCAAACAACAAGGGCAACAAAAGGGAACAAGTAAATAAATATTATTTAAAAATAGACTCATGTCAAGTAGGATTCAACAAGTGCAAAAGCAAGGCAGCATTTTACAGCATGGTATGCTTGGAGAAGGCTTAGTCAGAGCTTTGAGGAGGGACTTACTGCCTGTGGACTCTGAAAAAGATCACTCTGCTAAAAGAAGACAGAAATTAGGGAAATTTGGTAGTTTACTATAATAATTCAGGCTGGAGATAATGAAACTCTATAGTTAGTTGGAAATATTAAAATGCCACAGCCCTCATCCCTCCATAAACATATTCATAACAGAGAATCATGAGGGGGCCAGGCGGTAGCGCCGCAGTGGGTTAAGCGCACATAGCACAAAGTGCAAGGACAGGTGTAAGGATTGGGGTTCAAGCCCCCAGCTCCCCACCTGCAGGGGGGTCGTTTCACAAGTGGTGAAGCAGGTCTGTAGGTGTCTTTTTCTCCCTCTCTCTGTCTTTCCCCTCCTCTCTCGATTTCTCTCTGTCGTATGGAACAACAGCAGCAGTGGCAACAATAACAACAACAACAAGGACAAGAAAATGGGAAAAATTGCCTCTGGTAGCAGTGGACTCATAGTGCAGGCACCAAGTCCCAGGGATAATCCTGGAGGGAAAGAAAAAAAAAGAGAGAGAGAGAGAGAGTTAGCCCCACAGTCTGCTTTTGGCAATGTAAGAAAACCAGTATCTGTTTCTTGAGCAGTCAGTGATAAGACATTGGCAATGCTCAGACCTCTTCTGTTAAAGAGCCCTGAGATGTAGGGAGGCCAAGGTCACAGTTTTCCAGGTATCACATTGGCATAGCCTCAGAAACTACAAAGATTACCAATTAATCTTGTTTCCAAAAGCAACGAACATTTAAGCTTCCTTTCCCTAGAAAGTATGTGAAGATTATCTATAGCATGGGTATGAGACAGCATAACAATTATGTAAAAGACTCTTATGTCTGAGGCTCCAAGGTCTCAGGTTCAATCCTCCATACCATAAGCAAAAGCTGCACAGTGTTCTGGTCTCATTCTCCTCTCCTCTCCTCCCTTCCCCTCCCCTCCCCTCCCTCCCTTTCTTCTTCTTCTTCTTCTTCTTCTTCTTCTTCTTCTTCTTCTTCTTCTTCTTCTTCTTCTTCTTCTTCTCTCTCTCTCTCCGTATCTCTCTCCTGCCCCCTTAAAGTTAAGACAATTAAAAATATATATTTGTATTTTTTAATTTTATTTATTTTCCATTTTGTTGCCCTTGTTGTTGTTTTTATTGTTGTTGTAGTTATTATTGTTGTTGTCGTTGTTAGATAGGACAGAGAGAAATGGAGAGAGGAGGGGAAGAGAAAGATAGATACCTGCAGACCTGCTTCACTGCCTGTGAAGCAACTCCCCTACAGGTGGGGAGCCAGGGGCTCGAACTGGGATCCTTATGGTGGTCCATGCACTTCACGCCATGTACGCTTAACCTGCTGTGCCTGATTCCCTTTATATATATATATATATTTTTTTTAAAGGTCACCTATAGCATATACTTTATTCAGAAGGTAATTGGCCACATGAAACCCCAGGGTATGGCCTCAAATTCCCATTGTTATTGAAAATAGACATAGTTCAAGATGCTCAAACTCTGACTCAGAAGCTCTGGTACTTGTTAGGACTTTGGGTCCAGGGTTTTGCTGCCCTGGCAGGTGCAGTATATAACAAAATAGTGATGGTACAAACCACACTAGACTTGACTCTGAGTCCTGGCTCCATCACATACTCATGATAAGAATTTAATCAGTTCTTTCACATTTCTATATCTGTTTCCCATTTATAAAAATGGACATAATCATATTATCATCTATAGATGGCTACTGTGATTATAAACATTATATTTCAGATGAAACACTCAAATTAAGTGGCACATAGTAGTTTCTGGTTGAAATTCAATTTATAGAGTCTGAATTCCATCTACTCCATTGCTAGTTTTGTTAACATAACTATGTCAAGTAACATAACTATGCTCAATTTCCTCATCTGTTACATAGGAACCACAATAAAACTATTCATAGAGTTATTATGAAGACTAAATGAGACCTACACATAGTATTGCATGTAGTTGGGAGTTCATTCATTCTTGTTGCTCCATAATAGCTTGTTTTGTGAATATCCCATGGTTTATTTGTCTATTCTCTTGATGAAGGTTCTAGTTATTTTTGGTTTGGGGCTATTACAAGCAGCACTGCTATGAAAATTCTTGTGCATATATTTTAGTGGAAAATACATATATACTTTCCGGATCAAATGGACCCTATGAGTCAGCTATAGCTGGTACTGCCAACAGTTTTCCAGCACAGTTGTTCCAATTTGTATCCATACTAGCAGTGCATGAAAAATTAGTTGCTCAGCAAAATGTGGTATTTTCTGATGTTTCCACTTTAACCATTCTAGTGAGTTGTAATGCTATCAAGTTGTAGTTTCAGTTTGTATTTCCCTAGTAACCTAAAAAAATTGAACACCTATTCATGTGTTTATTGAACACTATGTCTGGGGGCCAGGTGATGGTGTACCTGGTTATAATGTGTAAGAACCCGGGTTCAAGCCCCCAACCCCCATCTGCAGGGAAAAGCTTTGCAAGTGGTGAAGCAGTGCTGCAGGTCTCTCTCTGTCTTTCTTCTTCTCTATCTCCCCTTTCCCTCTCGGTTTCTGGCCATCTCTATCTAATAAATAAATAATGATACCTAAAAAATGTTTTTAATGTTAAAAAAAATCATGTCTGGCATATAGTGCCCATAAAGTAAAAGTTAGTGCTGGTGGTAGCAGTAGCAGTATTCTCTGGTCACCCTTGCACAACAAGTGCAGATATGGGTAGAGACTTCTGGAAGATTCTAAAACTGCTAGGCTCAGTTGGTCCAACCTTTTATCTCTCATAGAGCCTTTCCCCATGTCTCCTTCCTATGACTAAATAAATAATACTTTGTGATTCTCCCAGGGTCCAGACCTGCTGAATCTTAGGAACTGAAATGAAATAGAGACTTCTGTCTTCCACCATCAGCAGGTTTCCACCCTTGCTGAGATGTGTCTGTTAGAAGCTGTAGATAACCCAGAGTCTTGTCCATATGACAGCCTACTGCTAGCTTCTTCCTGATGAATAGTTTTGACAACTTTCTTATTATTACAGCCTCTGTGTAAGTCGAACCTGAATCTTTAATGCTTTCTGTTAGGAAAGATGCATCACTTGGTTTTTAAGATGCACGCACACTTTGGCTTGCAAAGCCAGTATCCTGGAGGAATTGCTAATGCATCAAGCCACATATCTCCAAGGAAAATTCCACAGTGTTCCTAAAACATGAAGACAATTAAACTCTACCCTCAGTTTAACCCTTTCTGGAAAATGCTGGGAGAAAAGATTTTAAAATGGCATGTGTCGCTGGAGGTGGAGCTGCATCTTGTAAGATCTTGGGAAAGAGAGACAAGCTTAATAATACCCTGAAAAGGTCAAATTTTAGTCCAAAATTTGTATTCATTATTGCACAAAATAGTCTTTAATTTGTAACATAAAAGATATAATTTTAATCTCTAGGTAAGTAGGTTAGTTAAGAATTTCACTCAACTGAAACTTTGTTGAGGAAATTTCTAGGTACAGTTGAATGGAATAAAGTCACCGTGGGTCTTGAGAAACAGAAATATTTTAAGGTCCGGCTGGGCTAGTGGCTCCTCCTGTGGAGAAACAGAAATATTCTAAGACAAGAAAACATATTTGGGGGGCCAGGCAGTGATGTACCAGGTTAAGTACACACTGTACAGTGCACAAGGACCTAGATTTAAGCCCCTGATTCCCATCTGCAGGGGGAAGCTTTATGAGTAGTGAAGCAGTGCTGCAGGTGTCTCTCCCCCATCTAGCTCCCTCTCTCCTCTAAATTTCTGTCTCTATCCAATAATAAATAAATAAAAATATTTAAAGAAAAAAGAAAACAAATTTGTTGGTCACAACAAAAGTTGAAGGCAAAAGAAAGAGAGAAACTCAGAAGTCAAAGATAAGAGTTTATGTTAACTCATTGGAATATATGGCTCCTTAACTGTTCAGGAAAACTGCTTACCTGATTGTATGCAAAGTGAGAACAAATGAATCTTTTGTGGAAATCTATGAAGAACTGAAATTTGCAAGCAGGTCAATCTGAGGTGGAATTAAGAAAAACTGATTACAAGAATTAGAAGGGTAGAATTAAAAATTAAGTGATTTGAAAAAAAAAAAAGCCAAAGATGTGGTAAGGGCCTTTACAATCTTAGAGTAACTAATACACAACTATTTATGTAGGACATATCCAATGTTAGCACTTGCTACCTTTCATTCCAAAACTTGCTTTGTCCCAAGAAAATTCAAGTTAAGCTGTAAAATTGAGGGTTTGAAGAAGGTTTACCTAAATCTCCTAGGACTAAGGAGGGCCCAGTTGACAAGTGAATTATAAATTAAATAGCAATTAGTTTTCAATCATTTCTGAGTATGCCAACTTCCCATAAACAAACATATGAACAGACACATACAAAAAGTATATGCTAACATCAATTAAACTGCCTCCTCATAGGTTAAACCCACTTCTGATCAGTAATTTCAACATAACTTACTCACCAACTTGCTTTTCTTTGTGTGTCAAGGAAGAGTTATAATTTTGCTTCAGTTCCTGTTCAAACTCATGGAATAAACTATATTTTCACTAGAAGCCATTCATCCTGGTCCTTTTTTTTTTTTTTTTAATGAAGTATAGAAGTAAAGTGATCTGGAAATTGGCACAATGGATAAGGCATTGAACATGAGGTCTTGAGTTTGATGCCTTGCATTGTTATGTGTCAGAGTGATGCTCTAGTTCTTCCCTCCTCTTCCTTCTAATAAATAAATCTTTTTTTAAAGTAAAATAAGTATCTCCCTTCTGCTATTTCTGCTAGCCCCCACTTTTCTTCCCTGCGCACATATACATACAATATGAAAAAAACTAATCTAGAATAGATGCCTATTTTCAAATTCCTGAGACACAATTACTGCAACTAAAACTAAATTATTTTTCAATAAGTTTTACTCAGATATAATTTTTTTAGTTTTAGAAAGCAATAGAGATAAAATTATTAAGAATATGATCTCAACTTTAAACATTCAGTCCATGAACCTCTTAATTAAAGTACAAATTCTGAGCATCGAATCAAAATTACATTTCTGAGCTAACAGGATTATAATAAAGCAGCATAATCTAGCTGTGTTTTAGAACAAGATTTCAATTCATAACCTGGCAGATACTGGAAATAGGGTAATGATCACATTAACTGTGAATGTGAGGCATGGGGAGAGTCAAATATTCGGGCTTAATGACTAGAAAGATGAACTAGTAACTAACTACCTGAGATGGCAAAGGTTGTAGGCAAAGTAGGTTTAGGAATAAAACTGAAAGTTTGATACAGGATTTGTTAATGAGAAAATTCCAGGCTGGAAAGTTTGGGAGTCTCTGACATATAGATGACATTTAATGTTAAGAACATATAAGGTCATCTGGGACCTGAAGGATCTGGGACATGAAGGAAAGAGGGATATCAATATCTGTATGTCATGAGTGTGTCACACTAGGATGAAGTTAACTGACCTATATCCCTGTCACACTCCTCTGTCTCCAATCCTATGCTCAATCATAAAGTTTAGTTCTCTCCCACAAGAAGCCAGTAGTGATGTGGAATCCTGGGCTCAGCTCTGCCACTTCCAAGTGCATTGTCTTGAGATAATATTACCTTCCTATACAATATCTGTGTTAAGGGGAGTTGGGAGGTAGCACAGCAGGTTAAGTGCACATGGCGCGAAGCGCAAGGACCAGTTTAAGGATCCGGGTTCAAGCCCCAGCTCCTCACCTGCAGGGGAGTCGCTTCACAGCTGGTGAAGCAGGTCTGCAGGTGTCTATCTTTCTCTCCCCCTCTCTGTCTTCCCCTCCTCTCTCCATTTCTCTCTGTCCTATCCAATAACAACAACAATAATAACTACAACAATAAAACAAGGGCAACAAAGGGAATAAATAAAAATATTTTTAAAAAAACAATACTGTGTTAAATGAATCAAATTAAAATACTTTGTAAAATATTTTACATTTATTTTATTATGTCTGTAATTGAAATAAGAAATGTACTTCTGTTAGTGATTCAGTGTAAAGGTTAGGGGAGTATCAGTTATTTATTTATTTAATTATTATTATTGTTATTTTTACCAGAGAACTGCCCAATTGTTTTATGCTGATACATGGGGATTAAACCTGGGACTTTGGAGTTTACCATAAGAGTCTCTGCATAACCATTATGCTGTCTACTCCCACCTTACCTTTAGATAACCTCTTCACAATGTTTATAAAATGTATTTACACTTGCCATAGCATTCCAACTGTCCTACAGATGTAATTGTACAAAGACAGATGAATACATTAGTGAATGGAAATAAGAAAAAATAGAAAACAACTACATCAGTGATGAATTAGGTAATTTATACTATACCCATACTGTGAATATCAGTTGTTAAATATAGTGAAAAATGTATGTACACTGTCATGAGAAGTACCTGTAATAATTATATAAGATGATAACAATCAAATTGCATATATAGTATGATTTATGTTTTAAATGCCTATATATTCATATACATATTCTGATACCTGCATAACAAAAAGACTAGGAGAAAGGTCATACTGTTGATAATAGGCCACTGTGTGTGACTGAGAAGTTGGTGTCCCATGGAGAATGCTGACCAGTGTTGGAAAGAGTTGCCTTCACTTTTTCCTTTCATACTCTAGACTTTTTTTAAAAAAAAAGAATCATAATAATCAAAAATTGATATTTAAAAACATGTCCCAAACCAATACATGGGCTCCGAAGACCCTAAGATGGTAGGTGTTACAGAAACATAAAGCCCATACCCAAGTCCAGAAAGAATGTCTCTAGTGGGTTCCTAGTTGTATTTTAATTGGGTCAGCTACAGTCTTCCTTCCAGCAGTCCACACGGGAACATAGTAAAAGCAATGCATTAAGGAGAAGACAAGCACCAAAGCAGGAGTACTTTGGGAAGGAAATGGGAACTGTAGATGTAGTCTGAAAACAGACGTGTCTGGAAAAGAAATATGTTTGGCAACAAGAAGGGAAAATCACAGGGGAGGAGAGAAAAGCAGCAACAGAGAAATAGCCAAAGGATGTGGTAATTAAGTGTGAAGCTGACGATTTCCAAGGGTTTTTCAGCTTTAGCAAGAGTTGGGCCTCTGGACAATTTTGCATAGTTCAACACTTCTTATTAGTATTAGTTAAAGTATTCCACTAGAGAAGTGGATCTAAACCACAATATTCTATCATGAGTTATAAATATTCCAAGTATAGAATTTTCTTTTCTTTATAGCTAAAGAGACTCTCTAGCTCACTGGCATTCAGATAAGCATTCCACAGTGAAGCCACTATCAGGCTATGGAGACAAAGACCATTTGTTTTGCTACCTCCTAATACTCTCACTCCTTCTTCTGGCTCTAGGAGCTCCCTGTGGGTCACTGATTGGGTAAAGGGCATCCATATGTTGGGAAATGTTAGCAGTCAAGAGTCATGCCACTTCCACTTCATTAACTAAGTCACAAGCTCTTGAAAGCTCCAATAACAAAGAAATTAATTAATGGCTTATGTTTTACTACAATGCTATTGCGGCTGCTCAGGATGGTAAGGTGCACCAGGGATGATGGCTGCACCGAGGGATCAGTCTGTGGGGGCTGGAGGTCAGTTCCCCTAGCCAGTGAGGGAAAGACGTGCATTACGTCTCTAGAGACTCTTCTGTCATACCAGCAACAGTTCAGAGGATCATGGAAGATCAGTTTTGCATTTGATCTTAAATACTCTTCTAATGTCACAAAACAATGGAACCAAAGCCAAGAATACATTATGACATCTCAAGTTACTGGTTTTATCTCTAGAACAGTATGTATACCATGCACCAAACTGGAAGTCAGGGACAAGTTTTCTCCAGGCATAGCCAAAACCCTTCTGGAGCCTATAGAATGGAACTTCTGATACAAATTTACTTAGCGGGGAGCTTTGGGGTCACATGTACTCAAGAAATTGGATATAAAGGACTGAGATTGCACCTACTTACATACAAAGCTTTAATTTAACTATATTTATGTATATAAGAATATGAACATACATATATTAAATTATGTGTTATTTTTATTCATCATTTAGTCTCTTAATCTTGAAAATAGAATTCATTTATAAATATTTCTTTTGTTTCTTTCAGATAAGAATTTTTAAAATCATTTTATGGGAGGGAGTTAATGGTTTACAGTATAGTTGTTTATATGTGGGTAAAATTTCTCATCTCATCATGATAGGTGTCTGCAAAACACTTTCACCTCCATTCTAGGTCCTTTTCTCCACCATCATGCACCAGGACCCCAAAGGTCCCCTATAATGCCCTCCTTCCCCAGAGTCCTTTGCTTTGATGCAAAACAGAAAATCCAGTCCCAGTTTTGCTCTGTGTTTTCCCTTATGTTCTTGTTTCTTAAATCTCACCTATGAGTGAGAACATCATGTTAAAGTTTTTTTTAATGTTTTTTAATATTTATTTATTTATTCCCTTTTGGTGCCCTTGTTCTTTTTTTCATTGTTTTTGTTTTTTGTTATTGATGTCGTTATTGTTGGATAGGACAGAGAGAAATGGAGAGAGAAGGGGAAGACAGAGAGGGGGAGAGAAAGACAAACACCTGCAGACCTACTTCACCTCTTGTGAAGCAACCCCGCTGCAGGAGGGGAGCTGGGGGCTTGAACCGGGATCCTTATACCAGTCCTTGTGCTTTGCACCATGTGCACTTAACCCACTGTGCTACCACCTGACTCTCTGAAGTTTTTTTTTTTAAAATATAATCACAATGTCTTTAACTCACATAACACAACGGACAAATACTTGATATCACATAATCCCAGTTTCTATAAAATTTTCCCGAAATATCTTCCTACAATTGGTTCATTTAAATCCAAACACAAACAAGACCTACACACTGTATCACACATGTACACTATATACAATACATTCTCATTCACGGAACTAGTCATATGTCTCAGCTATATACATTCCCTAGCTCTGTCTATTGAGAAAGTGGGAGGGATTAAGAGCATAAATACCCTATAACAATAACTTCTGATTTTGTTTCTTAGATACTATTACCTACTAAAAGGAGTAAGGGGGAAATGGCTGATGCAAAAGTTATAGTAAGGAAAGTATGAGATGTATTTGGGATAGACATCTTCTTCCAAAAAGTAAGGAAGTACTCAAAGAGTGATGTGACACGCCAAAGAGACACAAAGTCCAGAATAATGGGTTCATGCATCTGTAATCTGAGATGTGTGAACATCAAAATAAATAATGATATTAATAGTATCAGATTATAGTTCCTTGAATAAAATGAGAATCCAGGAGTCTGTTGATATAAATAAATGAATAAAATAAATGTTTGATGAAGAACAAGATAGTTAAATATTTTCAAAGTACCTCATAAAATGTTTATTACTTACAAAGAGGAGTTCAACAGATCACTCCTTAATCAAATAATCAAAATGAACATCATTAGTAATGGGGGAAATAAAAATCATATATCACTTGGCAATAAGATTTAAAGGGAAAGCACAGCTTTAACTCTGACATTCCTTCTAAAAATGCATGACCCAAATTACAAAAGAGTGCATTCAAAGTCAAATTCCTATATCACAAGTACATCTACCCTCATCACTGAAAAAAAAAAAAAAGGGCATCAATTGATGAATTTCTCGTTCATTGAACTATCAATATGTATCAGACATGGTGCTAATCGTGTTTAGGCATCTAATCTTTATACAACCCCCTAGGTATTATTTACTCCATCTTATATGTAAGACTAAAACTCAGAAAGATTAAAAAACCTAGTTGTCCATGTGACTGGAAAAGTGGTCCAGTATACCCAAATTTCATCCCTATAGGGAATCTATCAGAATGATACTCTAGTTTTTTTCTTTTTCTTTTATTAATAAACATTTTAAGTAGTCTTATTAATTTAGAGAGTGGCACAGCTGTCCAGTGCCAAATTCTATGCTGAATAATATTCCCACAAAGATGTTCACATCCCCTAAATGGAGCCTATGAATGTTATCTTATATGGATATGGTTAAATTAAAGTTTATGAGATGTATAAGTCCTCTTGTGGGCTTCTTTGGGACCATACTCTCATTATGAAGTAGCAATGGTAATTCTCTGAAAGGAGTCTGAGTCATCCTACTCTGTCACTCAAGGAAGCCTAGTCCTAAAATTAGTGTAGCCCAGAATATTCCCAACTATGACCATAGACTGTGAGCTCAGACTGTCAGAGACTCAAAGATTATACATAGCTTCTCTGATAAATATAAATATACATGGGCCCTGGGTCAGACTGATGTGATAAATAGTTAATTGTATTTATATATTTTCTTCAAGTTTGGTAACTATTCTCTTCCCTAATCTAGCTTTCAGATTATATTCTCAATTCTGACATAATTTTCCCAGACAATATTTTTAGTCCACCTGCATGTTAGTTATCAAGCTCAAGCAAAAATAACTAAAGTCCTAGCTCCTAGGAATATAACAAAAATAAACTTCCTAGCTTCTTTCTACCCTAAGCTCCCTATTCTCATCTGCTTTATTCCTACTTTTTGGTTTCAGTTTATTAAACATTTAGTCCTGCTTTATATCTTACTGCCTTTCAACTACCAAGTTGTGGATGTTACTCTGATTCCATTCTGAACTCCCTGGGCAGATGACCTCACCCATGTGTCCTGGAACTTCACCTCTCCGGAGCCCTAGCCCACTAGGGAAGGATAGAAACATACTGGGGGTATGGATCAACTTACTAACATCCACATCCATGTCCAGTGGAGAAGCAATTAAACAACCTAGAACTCCCACCTTCTGCAACCCCTAAAATTTTTTGGTTCATATCTTCAGAGAGGGAGAAATGTTAAGGGAAGATGACCAGAAGACTCTGAATTCTATTTCCATCAGGACTTGGAGAAAAAAGAGGGAAAAAAAGGAAGGACACCCTGAAGTAGCAATAGGTGTAGGTGTGATTTAGAAAGGAAGAGAAGGCAGGATCATACGGGAAAAAATGAGCAGATATATACATAATAGTCAATCCATATTTGTGAACTTAGAAGAACTACTGCAGTTTCCAATGGAGAAAATAGGGACACAGAACTCTGGTGATGGGAACAATACGGAGTTATGCCCCTGTTATCTTATAATTTTGTAAATCAATATTAAATCACTAAGAAAGAGAGAGAGAAAGAAGGAAGGAAGGAAAGAAAGAAAGGAAGAGAGAGAATGAAAGAATTATGAGATGGGGAGATTATCATGGATTATACATGTGAGATCAACATAGTCACAAAAATTCTTATATGAGGAAATCAGAAGAACATATTGAATAGTGACAACCAATGCAATAACTGAAGTGATTCAGGGAACCAAGGAATGCAGAGGTCTCTAAAAGCTGGGAAAGTCAAGGAAACAGATTCCTGCTAGCGCCTTAAAATAAATAAATAGGGGGCCAGACGGTAGCGCAGCGGGTTAAGCACACGTGGTGCAAAGCATAAGGACCAGCGCAAGGACTGGCGTAAGGACCCGGGTTCAAGTCCCCGGCTCACCACCTGCAGGGGAGTCACTTCATAGGCAGTGAAGCAGGTCTGCAGGTGTCTATCTTTCTCTCTCCCTCTCTGTCTTCCCCTCCTCTCTCCATTTCTCTCTGTCCTATCCAACAACAACGAGTCTCCCCACCTGCAGGGGAGTCACTTCACAAGTGGTGAAGCAGGTTTGCTGGTGTCTTCTTCTCCCCCTCCACTCTACATTTCTCTCTGCCCTGTCCAACAATGACATCAATAACTACAACAGTAAAACAACAAGGGCAACAAAAGGGAATAAATTAACAAATATTAAAAAAGAAAAAATAGCTGCAGGTAAGAAATGGTAGAGTCATGCAAGCACAGATCTAGCAATAATCCTGGTGGCAAAAAATAAAAGTAGATACTGTAAAGCAACTTTAATCTTTCAAGAACAGTATTACATAAAAGCAAACATTTTAGAATTGAATTTCAAAATCATGTATGTTTATAGTCCATAATCTGTAATAAATATAGATGGTGAAATATCAGTAGGTAGATTTAAGATAAAATCAGTCATTGCCCTCTCCAGAATTTTTTTACTAGCTTAGCAATTTACAGGGCATTCCAAGCATGTCCATTCTTGGCGCCAAGCTTCCCAGGGACCCTGCGTGTTCTTTAGAATGTGAATAAATCACACATACCAGGGATCCATTGAGACCACCAGAAACTCAATATATTGGGGACCTGAAATAAGGTTTTATTGCTTCTCTGGTTAACAGTTAAAAATGCTTTGCTTTTCTGCCTCAGGGGTACTAGCTTGATGTATGAGGCGGGGAGATTATTAAATCTTCATGTCTTCCAAAGATGTAAATTAAACCACAGCACTTCCTTTTCCACCTTCCCTGTATGAGTTGGAGATTTATTATTGACTTGTCACTCTTGCATGCTCATCAAAATAAGCAACACTATGATTAATTACACTTGTTTATTTAAAGGTACCTGGCTTTCCAACTTTTTATCTTCTGATTTCTTTGCAAAATTCTATCATGTGTACATTGAAAGGGGAGGAGAGAATAACTCTCTAATAGTTTCCATGGAAATACTTGAAAGAAAGGTGACATATATGTATATTATTCTTTCAGTTTTAAATGAAGAAGTTGCACTTCATTTTTTATTTCACACTCCTGTTCATAGATAGCACACTGGTTAATTTTTCTCATCTGGACATCTATCAGAGGCTTTGAAGAGGTTCAACACCAAACAGGCACAATTCTCAATCCTCTTTTCAACTCTGTCACTAAGAATTCAACCCAACAAATACAATATTTATTGGGCTTCTTCTATGTGGAAAGCAATAAATGAGAATTTCTTCATCCAATATTTATTCAATGTCTTTTATGTGCTAGTAAAAGTAATAGATGTACTACTCACTTTTTTATTTTATTTTTATTGTTACCAGGTTTATTGCTGGGGCTTGGTGCCAGCACAACCAATCTCTGCTCTCAGCAGCCTTTTTTTCCCATTTTTTCCCTTTCTGTTTTATTTGACAGGACAAAAAGAAATTGAGAAGGGAGGGGAGATAGAGAGTGAAATAGACAGCGAGAACCTGCAATACCTACTTCACTGCTCATGAAGCATCCCTTCTGCAGTTGAGGAGTGGAGATCAAACCAGGTCCTTGAGCATGGTGCTCTATACACTTAACCAGATGAACTACAGCTCAGTCCCCCCATTTACTGTTTAAAATATTCCTTACCCCCATGGAGCATATAGCCTGATCTGCCTTCCCAAGGCATTCATCCTTCCATATTATGAACAGGAAAGATGGAGGGACTGTGAGAACCTGTATAAAAGGCAGAGAAAGCAAACTGTATCTCTTTGAAGGTGCTTTTGCATAGAATAGACACTGCTCTTCCCCTCCCCTAAGCCTATACTGTGAGGGATGCTTTCTTAGGACTCTTCCTTTCATTGAGCTGATTTAGGTTTAGTAAGACTAAAATCTTTAAGGTTCATTCCCTCCTCCTAATCCATTTTGGGTGGGCAGGACTTAAATTCACTGAATTAGGAGAGTTCACCTCTTTTTTTTTTCCCTCTGTGCACCCACCATCACAGATTACCTGGTTTCCTGAATAAATTAAATCACAAGAAGTTTTCAAGAGTGAATGTTCTAGGTGTGGCAACCTGGCATTTGATCTGCCACAAGAAATTCATCTTTTCTAGTTTAAACTGTAGGGTACTTACCTTACGAGCTTTAAGAAATAAAAATTCTAATTATCTATCTTCCTAAAAGTTTTTTTATTATAGAAAATGATAAAATACAAAGAAGACGAGATAATAAAATAGTAAACTCCACAGCAAAGGGAACCATCACCAAAACAGAAAGGCACCCTACAAAATAGGAAATCCTTATATACTGTATGTCAGATAAAGGGCAAATAACCAAAATACATAAAGAATGCAGTAAACTTAGCATACACACACACACACACACACACACACACACACAAAGGGCAAATAACCAAAATACATAAAGAATGCAGTAAACTTAGCATACACACACACACACACACACACACACACACACAAAGGGCAAATAACCAAGATACATAAAGAATGCAGTAAACTTAGCATACACACACACACACACACACACACACACACACACACGATTTACTTATATTGAACCAGCCTTGCATCCCTGGGATAAATCTCACTTGGTTGTAATGTACAATCTTTTTAATATACTGCTGTATCCAGTTGGCTAGAGTTTTGTTCCATATTTTAGTATCTATATTCCAAGATGGTCTGTAGGCTTTTTTGTTTGTATGTTTATTTGTTTGTTATTGTTGTTGTATCTGCCTAATTTTGGTAGCAGGGTGATATTTGCTTCATAGAAGGTAGGAGTAGTCTTGTGTCTACAATATTTTGGAAAGGCTTAAAGTGTAGAGGTACTAACTCTTCCTTGAAGGTTTTGAAGAATTCATTTGTAAAACCATCTGGCTCTAGACATTTATTGTTGGGAACATTCTTGATAACTGTTTCAATTTCTTTGGCTGTGCTTGACCTGGTCATATTTTCAAGTTCCTCTTGTTTCAGTTTTGGAAAGTTATATGTTTTTAGGAACTCTTCCATTTCTTCCAAGTTCTCTAGCTTAGTGGCATATCATTGTTTATAGAAGCACTGCATGATACTTTGGATTTCTGCGGTGTCTGTTGTGATACCTCCTCTTTCATTTACAATACTATTTATTTGAGTCTTTCACACCCATCCACCACCACCACCACCCCCTTTTTTTTTTTTTACTGCATCTGGCCAAGGGTTTGTCAATTTTATTTACCCTTTCGAAAGACCAACATTTAGCTTCACTGATCTTTTGTATGGTTCTCTTAATTTGAATGTTATTTATTTCTGACCTAATATTAATTATTTCAGTCATTCTGGTTACTTTAGAATTTCTTTGTTCTTCTTCTATGTTTTTAAGGTCTGTAATCGAGTTGCTTATTTGAGCTTTTTCTTACTATCTTATTTTTTCCAGATAAATAAAAGCTGAAGGAGCATAGTACCATCAGACCTCCTTATAAAGAGTGCTAAAAGGAGTTCATTAAATTAAAACAAAATGATGCCAATTAGTAATATGAAAATATCAACTGTGTTGAACAGAATACATAAACTCTGAATATTCCAGCACTGTGATATAAGGGTATGATAATCCTCAATTCTAATAACAAAGGCTTAAAGGCCTTTGGTTAAAGGCCAGGCTGATAGATTACTTGGATAACAGAGAAGAGTTTGTGTGTAATTAAGTCATCAGCTTAAAATAGATTGCTCTACCTATAGAGTATTTATGTAAGCTTTGTAATAACTACAAAAAACAAATCTATAGTAGATATGCAAAAGGTAGAGAAGAAAACTAAAGCATTCAACTACAGAAAATTACCAATTCACGGAGCAAGAAAGAAAGAAAGAAAAGAAAATGAGAACACTACAAAAATCCAGAAAACATAACAAAAATGCAGAAAGCAAGAAGATACATTACTAAGTCCTTACCTACCAACAGTCATTATAAAAAAAATAGTAAGTAGATTAGATTACCCAAGCAAAGGCACAGAATTAATTAAAAAACAATTAAAAAAAAAAGCCACAAGACCAATTCCATACTACCAACAACTGACTGATATAAGCTGTAATGAAACACAAAGGCATGGGATGAGCAGTAGCACAGACAGTTGAGCACACTGTTGCCCTAAGCAAGGACCTGGGTTCAAGCCCCTGCTACCCACATGCAATGGGGATACTTCACAAGCCATGAAGCAGGTCTACAGTTGTCTCTTTTTCTTTATCCCTCTCTATTTCCCCTTCCCTCTCAATTTTTTCTGTCCTATCAAATAAAATAGAAAGACAGAAAGTGAAAATGGCTACTAGGAGCAATGGATTGTGGTGTAGGCACCAAACCCCTCAAGGTAGAGAGACAGAAATATATATTTCAACACTAAGATACCACCTCACTCCTGTAAGAATGTCATACATCAAAAAGGACAGCAGCAACAAATGCTGGAGAGGATGTGGGGACAGAGGAACCCTTTTACATTGCTGGTGGGAATGTAAATTGGTCCAGCCTCTGTGGAGAGCAGTCTGGAAAACTCTCAGAAGGCTAGACATGGACCTTCCATATGATCCAGTAATTCCTCTCCTGGGGTTATACCCCAAGGACTCCATAACACCCAACCAAAAAGAGGTGTGTACATAGCAGCACAATTCATAATAGCTAAAACCTGGAAGCAACCCAGGTGCCCAACAACAGATGAGTGGCTGAGAAAGCTGTGGTATATATACACAATGGAATACTATGCAGCTGTGGTATATATACACAATGGAATACTATGCAGCTATCAAGAACAATGAACCCACCTTCTCTGACCCATCTTGGACAGAGCTAGAAGGAATTATGTTAAGTGAGCTAAGTCAGAAATATAAAGATGAGTATGGGATGATCCCACTAATTAACAGAAGTTGAGTAAGAAGATCTGAAAGGGAAACTAAAAGCAGGACCTGACCAAACTGTAAGTAGGGCACCAAAGTAAAAACCCTGTGGTGAGGGGTAGACATGCAGCTTCCTGGGCCAGTGGGGGGTGGGAGTGGGTGGGAGGGATGGGTCACAGTCTTTTGGTGGTGGGAATGGTGTTTATGTATACTTCTAGTAAAATGTAGTCATATAAATCACTAGTTAATTAATACGAGAGGGGGAAAATTAATTGTATGTCTCGAAGTTTTTCAAAATACAAACTGAATCTTTTTAATATATAGGCTGTGTAATTGATATGCAGACTCTCTCAAAAGCCTAGACCAAGTAGATCAGAAGCAACCAATAGCACAGCTATATACAAGATACTCGGTACTATACAGCAAACCCTAACAAAAGGACTTTTCAAAGTTAACCCAATTACCAAATAATATGATGATAACATTAACTATCGATTGTCTTTTTGAACCCTAAGACAGCAGGAACCTCACATCTCCACTATAGAGCCTCTACTTCCCTCAGTCCTGGAACCATTGGATAGGGCCCACTTTCCTGTATGCCTCTCCAAATCCATATCAAATAATATTGCATCTGCCGATCACAACCTAACCAACGCAACGATTGCCACCTCAACATGCTTCACTTCAGACTGTGTCCAGAGACTTCACGTGTGGAATGACAACCCTTCAGCTTCATTACTCGGATGAGACCTTTCCTTTTATAGTATACTCTAATTCCATCCCAGGTGGCTCACTTTCTAACAAAGTCCCAAAACCTAGATATACACCAGTTTCTGTGAGAGAGAGCATATGTTCACACGTATCCGTAAACTACTGCAAAATATATACCTGAAAGCAGAAGTACACTAGAGTTTGCAGTGAGTACCCCCCTAACACTTCCTCTCCACTATTCCAAGCTTTGGGTCCATGAATGCTCAACAATTTGTTTGGCTTTGTATATTAACTCTCTTTTCAGCCACCAGGTTCCAGATGTCATCAGGATGCCAGCCAGGCTTCCCTGGACTGAAGACCCCACCAATATGTCCTGGAGCTCAGCTTCCCCAGAGATCCATCCTACTAGGGAAAGAGAGAGGCAGACTGGGAGTACGGATCAACCAGTCAATGCCCATGTTCCCAGAGGGATAGAGAATGGGAAAGCTATCAGGGGAGGGGGTGGGATATGGAGATTGAGTGGTGGGAATTGTGTGGAATTTTACCCCTCCTACCCTATGGTTTTGTTAATTAATCCTTTCTTAAATAAAAAATTTAAAAATTTTAAAAAAGAAATATATATTTCAAAAAAAAATAAATAAAGAGGAAGAATAGCTATGCTTGTACCATAATTTTTTTTTACTTAAAATAACTAGCTAGAGAGAAGAGGGTCATTATATAGTGATAAAGGAAGTAATTCATCAAGAGGATATAATAGATACATACCCATATCCAACCTCATAGTTCCTAAATATAGTTGACAAATAATAAAAGATCTGAACCAGAAAAAAAGGAAAGGAAAAAAAGATCTGAAAGAAAAATAAACAGTACAAAATAGTAAAGGATACCAATGTCCCATTTTCACAACAAACATATAATCCAGACAGAAAAAAACTGAATGTAAACTTTACTTTAGACCAAATGGACCTAAAAGACAAATGTAATAGAACATTCCATCCCAACGCAGCAGAATACATATATTTTCTTCTCAAGTAAATAGTCTCTGGGACAGATAATATGTTAGATTACAAAGGAAATATTAACAAACTGTAAAGTTAAAAATCATAACAAGTATCTTTTCCAACCACTATGGAGTGAACTGATAAATCAGTTATAAGAGAAAGACTGAAAAATTCACAAATGTGTGAATATTAACACATTCCTGAAAACCAGTGGTTCAAACAACTTGTAAAAAAAATATCCTGAAACAAACAAAAGTGAAAACACAATATACCAAAATTTAGGGTGCAGTAAAGGCAATTATAAGGGGAAAGTTTATAGTAATACATGCCTACTTGAAATAAAAACAAAGATCTCAAACCACAGCCTAAATTTATACTTCAAAAACCAGAGAAAGAGATCTAACTAAGCCAAATTGAACTGATACTATAGTGAAAATTAATTTAGTATATTCTCAACCTTTCTGTATATGTCTTCAACATTCTAGTGAAGAAATGAGAAATACATACAACACCTTTCTGCTGTATATTGAGGTAGAATGGTTGCCTGCAGAAAAAGCAGATGTGAGGGTCAGTTACAAACTGAAATTGTGCATTTTCATGGAACACCATTTTTACTCAAAAGAACAACTGGCAAACAGTAGCTATGCAGACTTGAATATCTGATGAAAATGTCTGACAATATTTGTGTCATAATAAAATTCAGACATTTGAGTGAAATTTAGAATTTTAGAAAATTGTGTCCTCTACTTTGTGGTTGACAGCTTCTCAATGCTTAAATTTTTCTGATGAGATAAACTGTGACAATTTAAAGTGTGATATTTTTCATACTATAAAATTAAATGTGTCAATTTTGCCAAGATTTACGTAACTCAACTCACTGTTGGTTTGCAAACTGTCCTGCACAGAGAGAGGGCAAAGAGAAATCAAAGAAAAGGAAGCAAACTGGGGAAGGGGCCTGTGAAAAGAAAGAACCCACTCCAGATTGATTGGTGGCAGTTTTAACAAGCAAGGAGACTTACATATGGGGCTTGCCTTAGGCAATATATGGCAACACGAGAAGTTCTATACTCCCACTTACTAGAATTAAAAACAATGAAATAAACTTTTGTTAAGGGACTGGGTGGTGATACATCCAGCTGTATTAATAATGCACAATGACCTGGGTTCAAGCCCATACTCTGCACCCATAGGGAAGAGAAGTTTAACAAGTGGTGGAGCAGTGCTGCCATTGTCTCTCTTACTCTCCCCCTCTCTCTCCCACCTGTTTCAATTTTTCTGTCTCTATCAAATAAATAAATAAAATAAAATACTTAATATATATGTATATATTTTAAAATTTACCAGCATTACTCAGCTCTGACTTATGGTAGTGCTGGGGATTTAACATGGGAACTCAGAGCTTCAGGCACGAAAGCCTTCATAACCGCTATACTATCTCCCCAGTCCAAATTTAAAATTTTTATCCAGTGGCCTTAAATGGACACACCTTTCAGATGATATCAACAACATATTGCTCTCTCAAGGTTGCATCATGAAAACAGATACCAGTGTGGGAACAGTGGGCAGAATGTACACTCCAGAGATGGAGAAGAGGATGAACAGCCTGTGGTTGCCTGGGTCCAGTTCACAGGTGGATGAGCAGTCGTGTCCTTTCAGTGACCTCCTCCAAAATTCAGTTAACTGATATTTTCCAAATGACAAATTTATGTGAAAAAACTACATATAGGTAAATGATCAATTGACAGACCATGAGTTCAGTGTACTATAGTACAAAAAGTTCATTTATATAGCCTAAGTCCCTCATTGCACTAAACTTTTAAGAAAATATTGCTCCTGTCAACTTTTCTGATATAGCATAGTAGAAAATCCATAAATACTTGAAAAACCTATTTAAATAGTCTTCCTTTTTCTAACAACCTACCTGTTTGAGGCCAAATTTCTCATAAGTGTTTTTAAGTAAAACAACATATTACAACAAACTGAATATAGGAACATATGTAAAAACCTAGCTATCTACTATAAAAAATAGAAAAAGATTTGCAAAAGTGTAAACAATTCCATGCAGCCTTCTAAATTTTGCTTTGAAAATTTTTTTTCATAAAGATGTCATTTCTGTTAGTACACAATGCTTTATTCTTGTTACCTAAAGTTGATAAAATTTAATTTTTTGTTTTAATATCTGATGTGGAAAACATCCAAAGATAAAATTCACATAAACAAGAGCTCTTGAGTTCCCCAATAATTTTTGAGAGAAAACTGGTCTTAAGATCAAAAAGTTTCAGAACCTCTATACTATATATATTCCTATTAGGTCAGCATGATGCCTGGTCTGCAAAGAAAATATACAAGATGAATACAGCACAGGTTATGTCAGCAATAATAGAAGCAATGAAAGACTGAATTATGTAAAAAAAGACATAGGTATCAACTTGAAGCCCCTTTTCCAACCACCCAAACCAAAATAGGGACATTAAAGCATCAAATATATAATCACTGATAAGTTCTTAAAAATACTTTTTAAAAAAACTGCCAAAGAGTCTCACTGTTGACACTTGGAGTTTGCTAAAGCACCTTTTTCTAAGAATCAATACAGTATTTTAAAAATTCTTCTCATTTGTCCAGATTTTCTAGAAAAAAATATTTTTAGAAAAACAAGTTGGGAGTCAGGCGGTAGCGCAGCGGGTTAAGTGCACGTGGCACAAAGCATGAGGACTGGTGTAAGGATTCCAGTTTGAGCCCCTTGGCTCCCTACCTGCAGGGGAGTCACTTCACAGCTGGTGAAGCAGGTCTGCAGGTGTCTATCTTTCTCTCCTCCTCTCTGTCTTCCCCTCCTCTCTCCATTTCTCTCTGTCCTATCCAACGACGACATCAACAACCATAACAATAATACCTACAATAAAACAACAAGGACAAAAAAGGGAAAATAAATAAATATATATATAAAGAAATTTAAAAAAAAGAAAAACAAGTTAACTCCAGGTACAACTTCATAAAAGCCCATATAAAACAGTAGAAACATGTTTAGAAAATAAAAATAATTTACAACTTCTAATAGAGCTAAGTGTCAATAGTCAATGAATGCTAAAACTGCTAAGTTCACTATTAAGTGAGAGCTTGACATTTGAACCTCTGATGAACTCTAGTCACTGGAGTTTTTGCTTGTTTGTGTGTCTGCCTTTCTTTTTTTTTGCCTCCAGGGTTATTGCTGGGACTCAATGCCTGCACAATGAGTCCACTACTCCTGGAGGCCATTTTTCCCCCTTTTGTTGCCCTTGTTGTGATTATTATTGTTATTGTTAATGTCGTTTGTTGTTGGATAGGACAGAGAGAAATGAAGAGAGGAGGGGAAGACAGAGACGGGGAGAGAGAGACATAGACGCCTGCAGACCTGCTTTACCACCTGTAAAGTGACTCCCCTGCAGGTGGGGAGCCAGGGGGCTCGAACCAGGATCCTTACACCAGTCCTTGCACTTAGTACCATGTGCGCTTAACCCGCTATGCCACCGCCCAACCCCCTTCTAGTATGATAAAGGTGCTATAAAATACCACATATGAAGTAGTTTTGTCCAAAGTCATCAATCTTCAAAAATAGGCTGGGGGTATGGATCAACCTGCCAATACTCATGTCCGGCAGAAAAACAATTACAGAAGCCAGAACTCCCACCTTCTGCACCCCAGTATCTGGTCCATACTCCCAGAGGGGCAAACAATAGAGGATGTAAACTGAAGGTTCTGTACCCACATTCAACCAGGCTCTGAAACATGTCACCAGGAGTCTTGATTTTATATCTTCAATGAAAGGGAAATGAAACTGGAAAACACCAGAGAAAGCCAGGCACTGTTTTTCTTCTCTGAGAGAAGAGGAAAAGAAGGATACTTGCAAGTAATAGTAGGTGTATAGGTGACTTAAAAAGGAAGTGAAGGCAGGAACATTAAAAAATGGTGAAAAAGTATATAGATAAATATAAATAGATAGAATCAGCCCATACCTGGGATCTTGGGAGAACTACTACAGTTTCCAGTGGAGAGGATGCAACACAGAATTCTGGTAGTAAGAACTGTATGGAATTATACTCCTATTATCTTACAACTCTGTAAATCAATATTAAACCACTAGTAAAAAAAAAAAAAAAAAAGGAAGGTGGAAAGGAAGGAAGGAAGGAAGGAAGGAAGGAAGGAAAGATGGATGGATGGAAGGATAGAAGGAAGGAAAGGAGAAACATACACAAAGTAATCTTCCAGGTATAAGTAGGAATTTATAGGAAATGGTGGCATACAGATACAAATTAAAAGATTATTACAAAAAATAATCAGTCAAATCCAAAGTGTGGGACAGTATAAGGAAAATAAGTTCAATAGTTAATATGACACGGAAAAGAAAACACTGGAGCTGAGGAGTGGAGAAGGGAATCAGAGGAGGTTAAGAGAAATTTCAGTGACATATTCCCCAAAACTAAAAAGAGAATGTTCCCACTGACTACAATGATAGTTTGATAGGTTATTCTGAGGAACTGGGAACACTAAAAAAAAATTCTATATAAATTAACAGTAAGGGCAGGGGTAGATAGCATAATGCTTATGCAAACAGACTGTCATACCTGATGCTCTGAAGCCCCAGGTTCAATCCCACACCACCATAAGCCACAGCTGATGAGTGAGTGCTCGGATTTAAAAAAAAATAGTTTAAAATTAATTAATTATCTAATTAATGATAATACCATTAATCAAATTGAAAGATTTTTTTAAAATCCACTAGTATATATTGGTGCTTGCTTTTAGAATTTTCTCAGGTTGTCTTGTAGGCAGTTTTAATTTTTTTTTTTTTTTTTGCCTCTAGGGTTATCACTGGGGCTCAGTGCCTACACCATGAATCCACTATTCCTGGAGACTAATTTTTTCCCCTTTTGTTGCCCTTGTTGTTTTATCGTTATGGTTATTATTGTTGTTGTTATTGATGTCGTTGTTGTTGGGTAAGACAGAGAAAATCAAGAGAGGAGGGGAAGACAGAAAGGGGGAGAGAAAGACACCTTCAGATCTGCTTCACCACTTGTGAAGCGACCCCCCTGCAGGTGGGGAGTGGGGGTTCAAACTGGAATCCTTAGGATGGTCCTTGTGCTTCACACCATGCACACTTAACCCACTGTGCCATTGCCCGACCCCAGGCAGGCTTCATTTTTTATGAAAAAGCACACCTGTTTTTCCCAGTAAAATAATTTGTTATTGAAACACAATCTTAAACAGCAAAAAGATGTAGATATCCATGCAAATAAAACCAGTTTACCCACAAAAATATTGAGAATCTTAATAAAAGTATCTCTTCAGCACAATGTATACTACAAATGTTCTCCTTGACTATACTAGCACAAATTTAAGCCATAAGTCAGTAAGAAAGCTACGACACTAAATATCAAATGTCTGGTAGATTAAAGTAATGCTGTTGCGCCTGATATAAGTAAATGCATAATGATAATGCCTAGGGATGGTTCAGGTCCTGGAACATGATGGCCTGGAACATGATGACCTAGTGGGGGTTGTATTGTTATGTGGAAAACTGGGAAGTGTTATGCAAGTACAAACTATTGTAGTTAACTGTTGACTGTAAAAGATTAATCCCCCAATAAAAAATAAGTAACAAAAAAAAACACATTGAGATTCACTCATTGTTGGGAAATCGTGCAGATGTGGTTGAACATTGGCATGGCCCACAAACCACTGTATTTCCATGCAAGTGTTATTTAAAGATCTCCACCACTATCCCCTCAGGGTATAGCTAATTCAGTTAAAACCATTGCAACAGTTGCTAAGGACGCTTCCACCTTCCCAATATGCCTTTTGCCTCTCTCTGCCTCCTTTCCTAGCCAATCCTGTCCCGACTTGCCACTTCTGAAATTCTCCCATAAAAGCCTCTCCTGTTTCCACTTTCCCTATCTTCTCCTCTCTTTTCTCTTCCATGACCCAACCTGGAGAAGGGCTGGTGGGCATAGTGGGAGGCGGCCATTTTGCTAGCTCCACATGGCCTAAACCGCTGTGCTCTCACCCAATTCTGGGCCATCCGCATGAATAAAGATTTGCGTTCCCGCTCCGCCATGAGTTCCTGGTCTCTTCTCTCTCCCCCGCGACGCAACCCAACAACTCATGAGAATGGTCTACATCACAAGTATTGGTAAAAATGTACAGAAAAAAGAAACACTAGTATATTGTTCAAAAAAAAAAAAAAGGAAAGGAAAGAAAATAAAATGCCTAGGTGACCCATTAACACAACCTGGAAAGACACAAAGATCAAGATCTCAGGAAAATTAGAGAAAGACTATTATAGATACAATTTATAAATGAGCACACAACCTATATGTGAACACAAACATTAAATTTTTAATAAAAAATTATGTTCAGTGATATTCAGCACTAACCTAACCATGCTCACAAAAAGATTAATTTCTAAATATGTTTACTAGGAAAGCATAGCTGGGATCTGGGGCCAGGTGGTGGCGCCCCTGGTTAAGTATTCACATTACAGTGTGCAAGGACCCAGGTTCAAGCCCTTGGTCTCTACCTGCAGGAGGGAAGCTTCACGAGTGGTGAAGCAGGGCTTCAGGTGTCTTTCTGTCTCTCTACCTCTCTGTCTCCCCCCCACCCCTCTCAATTTCTGTCTCTATCCAATCATAAAAATAAATAAAGGACAGATGGAATCTTCAGATATAAAACACAATAACACACACACATATGTACACATATAAAGTGGCTTCTCTTCTTCACAAAATATTCCATTATAAACTTGTTCTTACCCAAAGATAAATAACCTTTGTTTACTGTATTGACTAATACTTAGAAAAATATTAAATACATGGAATAAAATAATGGGTGAAAAATTGCTATTTTATATAAACTATGGAATGTATTACTTAAAAGCACAAAACAGTAAGCAACTATTCATTATAAACTGATTATTGTTTCAATTACATGCTTTAAGACACCTACATCTGATGAGTTATTATATGTATTATCAAGCATTTTGCTTACTTGTTAGTTATAAAATAATCTAAATAAATCTAATGGAATGTTTCAATTTTTACTTTATGATTAGTTCTCCTAAAATCACCCTAAAATGAATTTTTTAAGAGAGAAATGGAGGGAGGAAGGGAAGACTGAGAGGAGGGAGAGAAAGACACCTGCAGATCTGCTTCACTGCCTGTGAAGCAACTCCCCTGCAGGTGGGGGCTCGAACTGGGATCCTTATGCTAGTCCTTGTGCTTTGCACTACGTGCACTTAACCCGCTGCGCTACCGCCCGACTCCCTAAAATTAATTTTAATCCAGAAAAAACAATACTAATAAAAATGAGAGTCCTACTATCGTATAATGAATGACCTTTTCTTTCTAATAGTAACTATGTAATCAGCATAATTTCAGCCAGCCTTGCACATCCGTATCAACTACATACAATAGCTTTTCACCATTTTATGGGGTAGGAAAATAGCATGGTGACTATGCAAAAAGGCTTTCAGGCCTGAGGCAGTAAAAGTCTCAGATTTAATCCCCAGTACTACCATAAACCAGAGCTGAGCAGTGCTTTGGTTAAAGTGCGCGCGCGCACACGCACACGCACACGCACACGCACACTCACACACACACGTCATAATTATAATAAGGATAATAGTTATGTTGTCTGTTTTGTTCAAATTTTATTAGGCAAGTAACAAAGAAACTTAAAGCCTATTTGTACTAGTGGAATTAGTAAACATTTAAATTTTATTTTGAATAAAAATAGAAAATATTTTATGCTTTCTCTATAAACATGTACAGTTTTTATACGCAGTGATAAAAACAAACAATTATCATTTTAAATTATTTTAAAATCAAAATAAAGTAAAAGTGTCTTGTTTCTTACTTCCATCTTGGAAAGTAAAAGCACAATAAATATGTATTGCCTTTTTAAAAGTGGCCTTGTAAAAAAAATAATGAAGAGTATTTAAACATGGAAAGTAAGTGCATGTAAAAATCATCATCAACCACAGAATGGTTCATTTGGATAATGCACTGTTTTACTATGGGCTCAAACCACACTGAAGTCTGGTCCCCCACTGCATTGAAGGAAACTGGTGCTGTGGCCTCTCACATATACACTCTCTATGCCTGTTTCTGGGGAAAAAAGCTATCAGGATTGGTGGAGACATGGAGGCATCAAGCCCCAGCAATAACCCTGGTGGCAAAGAATTAAAAGTAAAACTTGTCACCTAAGGTTTTTAGAGAACACATTTCTGAATTTTAAACTCTCTGGCTGTCAAAATCCTTTTTTTAAAAAAATCACAATTAAATTAAAACCTCTTATCAACAAGTTTTTGAAAACAATCTTGAAAAAAATTATACAAATCACCTCTCACATTGTTCTCCACTTTCTCATTAATTTTAGATAGCACTCTTCCCTTTTTTTTTTTTTTAGAAAGAAAACTTTCTGTATTATTGGCACCTATCACCTAAAACTGGTTCAAATAAGCCAAAGCAAATCTAAATCCAATTAGTGAGATGAACAGCAACTGATTCCAAGCCAACTTAAAAGCCAAAATATATTCTGATATACTTTAATAGGTTATATATTCCAAAATATTAGTGTTAAGAAGTTAATCACTCGGGGTCGGGCGGTGGCGCAGTGGGTTAAGCGCATGTGGCGCAAAACGCAGGGACCAGCATAAGGATCCCGGTTCGAGCCCCCGACCCCCACCTGCGGGGGAGCCGCTTCACAGGCGGTGAAGCAGGTCTGCAGGTGTCTACCTTTCTCTACCTTTCTCTGTTTTCCCCTCCTCTATTTCCCTCTGTCCTATCCAACAACGAACAACATCAACAATGGCAATAATAATAAACACAGCCAGGCTACAACAACAAGGGCAACAAAAGGTGGAAAAATGGCCTCCAGGAGCAGTGGATGCATGGTGCAGGCACCGAGCCCAGCAATAACCCTGGAGGAAAAATAAATAAATAAATAAATAAATAAATAATAAAAATCAACCTTTAAAGAAAAAAAAAAAAGAAGTTAATCACTCAATACTTATTTAAGGGGCCTAGCTTTTAATTAAGCTTACAAAGTTTTAATACCAGAATCTAGACCTAAACATTTAACTTTAGTCAAATGGTATAAGTAAAACTAAATGTATTATTATGTAGTAGAAAACCTAGAAAAGTGTGATGCTTATTAAGTGGAAAATGGTTTTCCAAAATTGGTATTTAATCCTCTCTTGGTAACCAGTTTTTATTATTATTATTATCTTTATTGGATAGAAACTATCAGAAATTGAGAGGGGAGGGGAGATAGACACCTGCAACACTGCTCATCACTTGCAAAGCTTTCCCCCTACAGGTGGGGACTAGAGGCTCCAACCCAGGTCCTTGCGGATTATAACATATGCACTCAACCAGGTTGTTTTTAACCTAGTGCACTACCACCCGACCCCCTAGCCAATTTTCTATTAGACTTTCATCACTGTACAACTGGAACTGCTTCCATAAAGTCACCATTAGGAAATCACATTTCCTTCAGAAATCTACGTCCAAGTCTCAATACCCTCTCTGGCAAAAACTAAATCTACACTCACCCCCTCCTTCCTTTATATATTAAATCTCTTTCCCAAAGTAGAGCTCCCATAAATATTACAACAACTAGATTTTAATGAATACAAATCAGAGGAAATGAAAGAACATTAACTCCCATTCAAGCCTTCCTTTAAAAAAAAAAATCTTGCATAATGATTATGCAAACAGATTCTCATGCCTGAAGTTACAAAGTCCCAGGTTCTATTCCCCGCCTCCCTCCCCACCCCCACAGTACAATATGCCAGAATTGAGCAGTGCTCTGGTAAAAAAAAAAAAAAAGAAAGAAAAAAGGAAAAAAATGGTTTCTAAGTTAAAATTTTAACTTCCCCTATGATTCTGTGTTTAAAAGATGAACACCGGGCAGCACAGCGGGTTAAGCTTATGTGGCACAAACCTCAAGGACCAGTTAGGATCCCGGTTTAAGCCCAACTTCCCACCCGCAGGGGAGTCGCTTCATAGGAGGTGAAGCAGGTCTGCAAGTGTCTTGTCTCTCTTCCTTTCTATCTCCCCCTTCTCTCTCAGTTTCTCTCTGTCTCAATCCAATAACAAATTTTAAAAAATAAAATAAAAAGATGCACACGAAGGAAGACTTGGAGGCAGGGCTATGGGTCAACTAGGAATACCAGCGGAGACCACCTGGGACTACAAAACAGGACTAGAACAACTTCAGGAACCCACCAAATGACCAGTGAGTGCAAACACTTGTGGCTCATGGACAGGGAGGAGCTTAGGGACAGATTAAAAGGCTGCTAACAGTCTGGCAATTTACCAGATGAGACACCACCTCCAGTCTGTTTCACCAACAGAAAGCCAGCTGGAGGGAGGAGAGGACTCCCCTAAGACTCACCAAACACAACTGTGAGTCTCCATTGCTACTGCCCTCAGCAGCTGGAGCAGCAACGGGGAGGCCCTGTGCAGATACCAAGAGAGAACAAGGAAACTCAAGAGAAGATCTATACCTCGGTAGTGTTGAAAAAAAAAATGGGTTGAAACATGCAGAAGAATGAAACTGAACCACTGTATTTCACCAAATGCAAAAGTAAATTCCAAGTGGGTCAAGAACTTGAATGTTAGACTAGAAACTATCAGATACTTAGAGGAAAATATTGGCAGAACTCTTTTCTGCATAGATTTTAAAGCCATCTTCAATGAAATCCAATTACAAAGAAGACTAAAGCAAGCATAAAACTATGGGACTACATCAAATTAAAAAGCTTCTGCAAAGCAAAAGAAACCACTACCCAAACCAAGAGACCCCTGACAGAATGGGTGAAGATCTTTACATGCCATATATCAGACAAGAAGCTAATAACCAGAATATATCAAGAACTTGCAAATCTCAACAAGACAATAACCCCATCCAAAAATGGGGGGAGGACATGGACAGAATATTCACTACAGAAGAGATCCAAAAGGCTGAGAAACACATGAAAAAATGCTCCAAGTCTTTGTCAGAAAAATGCAAATAAAGACAATGAGATACCACTTCACTACTGTCAGAATGTCATACATCAGAGAAGGTAACAGCAGCAAATGCTGGAGAGGTTGTAGGGTCAAAGAAACCCACCTGCACTGGTGGTGGGAATGTAAATTAGCCCAACCTCTATGGAGAACAGTCTGGAGAATTCTCAGAAAGCTAGAAATGGACCTACCTTATGATCCTACAATTCCTTTCCTGGGGATATATCCTAAGGAACCCAACACACCCATCCAAAAAGATCTGTGTACACCTATGTTCTTAGCAGCACAATTTGTACGAGCTAAAACCTGGAAGCAACCCAGGTGTCCAACAACAGATGAGTGGTTGAATAAGTTGTGGTATATATACACAATAGAATACTACTCAGCTATTTAAAATGGTGGCGTCACCTTTTTCAGCTGATCTTGGATGGACCTTGAAAAATTTATGTTAAGTGAAGTAAGTCAGAAACAGAAGGATGAATATGGGATGATCTCACTCTCAGGCAGACATTGAAAAACAAGGTCAACAGAGAAAACACAAGTAGAACCTGAACTGGATTTCGCATATTGCACCAAAGTAAAAGTCTCTGGGAGGGGGGGAAGAGTATAGGTCCAAAAAGGATGACAGAGGACCCAGTGGGGTTGTATTATTATATGGAAAACTGGAAAATGTTATGCATGTATAAACTATTGTATTTACTGTCAAATGTAAAACATTAATTCCCCAATAAAGAATTTTTTTAAAAAGGGCAACAAAAGGGAATATAAATAAATAACAAATAGCTTCTTTGCATAAAAAATAAATAAAAAGACGAACACAAGATTTCTATTAATGACTTTATTCATGAATATATAATGGAACTCAAAATAGCCAAGAACATGAAAAATTTTCAGATTAATACTTATCAACCAAATCCATCAGAAAATACATATAATTATCTAACAAAAATGTACATATAAGAATATATTCACTTTATAGAATTTCTATCTAATGAATATTTTAAAATTTTGCTACAAAAAGCTAATGTATACTATCAAATACATACAATTCAAAAGAAATCAAATGTTAACTAGTAAAATAACTATCCCATGGTTAATCTTTTAACAAAGTGCTACTTTCATACTGGAAAAAATAACTCACTGAAATTAGGAATTTTTAAATACTAAATCATCATTCCGAAAGTGTTACATTTTTTCTTCATTATTCACTATGTCCTAAACATTCTTATGACCCCAGAGACCATCAACAATATTTTGCAATTAAAAAAAAAAACTTGCAGTTCACTGATTATGTCCAAAAAAATAAATAAACAAACACTAGTACACTACAACTAAATGAATGATGATCTTAAACATGATCTTTGGTTTGAAGCTGTCCTGATATCCTTTCTAGTTAAATGACTGTGGTTAATATTCATAAAATAGCACACTAGTTACATTTGAATTATAAAAGTAAATTGGACAGTGACTTAAAGGCAATGAGTGGCACATATAAGGAAGTCTGATGAGCTCCCTGAGTCCATAATTAGCGTGTTAAAGGAAATCATTGTTGCTGGCAAGTGACCCACTTGATTGCATCAAAGATTCCTATCAACATTAAAATACTATCTATTGGGAGGAATTTCTAATGTGAATGAAAGCACATGGGTGCAAATGTTAAGCAGATAAATAAAACCAATTAAAGTGTGTATGCAAAGAACAGTTGTACCCACCCCATGTACACATACACATCTCATGTTTAAGGCTGAATCATCCATGCATATATTCTACCATGAGTTTGTATATCCTAGAATCAAAACTAGATGATGATTTGCAGACATAATGAGACTTTAAATGATGTAAAAGTTGGTCTTTTTCTAAAATGTAAGGTTCTAAATTATCAGTGCAATTATGTTAGAAACTATAAAGGTAAATGCCAGAAAGGACAAGTTCAATTTCATAATTAATGGCTCTTGATTATTTCTTCTCTCTCTCTTTGAATAATCAAATGCAAATGTCTTTTAGCAATGGCAGCATTCAAATCCCACAAAAAGTCAAGTAGTGTCTCCTTAAGGAGCACCTCCATTGGCACAAACTGTAAAACCTGCTGGGGTGCATCAGAGTTGAGCAAAGCACTCAACAATTCATTCACATTCTGCAGGTACTGGAAAACTGGGTTTGGAAGATCTTGATAACCAACACACAGCAGGACTGCACAGGTCCTTAGGGGCTCAGAAGATGTGGGACAAGAAAATGTGATGAACCTAAAACAATTGTGGAGTACGAAGACCAAACCAGCCATAAATCTTGTCAAACAAGAAAGTATAGGCAAAATCATAGTGTCTCCTGTATGAAGCTGCTGCAATGAATGTAGAAGGCAGTTCAAAAATAACTGTTGATAAGTTGGGTCTCCATCATGAAACAATGAACAGTTAAAAGTCATGAGTTCAGGTGATTCCAGGAGAAGAACTTCCAATGGCATATTCATCTTAGTATCATGGAGAGTTGGAAAACCCATAAGCAGACACTTCATCTGGTTACTGGGTTCTAAAACCTGCTCATCTTGAAGGTACCTGATAAGGGTAAACAACTCAGAAAGTATCAGTTCTTCAGAAAAAATATGACAAGAACAATAGTAATGCTGTTTTGGTCTACACGTGGGATCTAAATTCAAAGCCCCCCCTAGTGACTTTTCGATAGTTTCATTAAGTGCCTTTAAAATTTCACCATCACAGAAAGCAGAACATTTTACCTTTGGCAATTTCTTTCCCTCTAAAATATGCCACAAGTGACACTCAAGACTGGAAGCTGTTCCTTCTAACAGAGAAATTTGCCCAGGTTGATATACAGCATGTTCTTCAGCCCAACTATTAAAATATCCTTTGGCTACCTTATCTTTCCATGAAAGAGTTTCCAGCATCTTCCTCTCATTATAAGTTTTAAAAGATTTGTTCCTCTGCCCAAACCACTTTGTATTTGTACGACAACCAACATTAGACTTTTTCACTAGCCAATTATTTTTAGAAAGAGGCTTCACTTGAAACTTTTGCATAAAATACTGAACAGCACAGTCCCTTAAATTATTCAGCCTTGCTTGCTCCTCTTCTCCCATACATTCAAACAAACGAATGTTCTCAGAAATAGTTTCTAACTGATATCTATGAAAGAACACACAACATTCTTCATGTCTTTTAAGAAAAGATTCAGGAATCATGTGATGGGGAAAGAGAGCCTTCTTGGTCATTTCAGCCCCAAAATACACCACCATCTTAGATAACAGAGGATAGATGACTTCTCTTCCCTTATAGTGGAGACACACCACATAGACTTCTGAGTTGCCTGCCTTGCTAGTAGCAGGCTTGAAAACATGGACTTGGTCAAAGGAACAGTTTAGTAGGTACATCAAGTTTATGGAACAATGTTCAAAAAGAGTAAACATCTTTAGAACAAAAGAGCCACCATTTGCAAGAGTCAGAAGAGCAGTGACAACTTCACAATAATGCAAAGAAGAGACTAAAGCTTCTTGTTCACCTGGGTTTCCTTGGCAATCAAAACTTCCATCTGCGGTAATCAAATGAATGGTTGCCATGCTGCTTATAAACTTCTGAAGTCCAGTCAGATATTTCAAAGTCATGATATCACCAGTGTTATCTGGACCAAAGTACCAGCGATGTAAAGTATTTGCAATAAGTCGGTCATCCATAATCATAATCAGGTTGTCATTTGCTTCATGGTATGGATTCAGAGTATTAGCTACCCAATTCCACTCACACGGGAATCGATGAGATGTTAAGTAGTGATTGAGACTAGCTATAAAAGCTCCAGGAGCTTCACAGAGGTGTAGAGAATTCAGCTTTCCATTCTGAAAAGCTTCCTGCGGAATGAGTGGAAAGCTACACAAAATCTCATGAAACTTACACCAGGCTTGAGTACAAAGTTCAGCATTCACAGATTTTTTCACATGAGAAATTATTTTTCCAGCTTTATTAGTGAAGGCAGTGTGCTCATGCCACTTATCCAACTGCTTATCACTTAGCAGGTTTTTTACTTCATTTAGGGATTTCTTCAAATCAAGAAATGCATTAAATTCCATGTGGTCAGAAGTGAAAATCTCACTGGGATCTGGTAACTGCCACTCACTATCATGCTGTTTACCGTAAGAAAAATTCTTGGCAAAGAGTTCAAAAATGTCAGCAAGAACATCTGGGCTGAATGTCTCAGGACCTGAACCCAGGGGTGTGTTTTTGCACTTATTCATTTTCAAATTAAATTAAAATCTAGAAAAGAAAACACATAAATAAATCAGACTTATTAGGGAGTGAATCAGATTACTCTCATGATGTTACATAATGAGGTAGTAAAGAAAGATACTGGAAAGAAATCGGCGGTGGGGCAGAGGGTTAAGTGCATGTGGCACCAAGCGCAGGGACTGGCACAAGGATCCTGGTTCCAGCCCCCGGCTCCCCACCTGCAGGGGAGTCGCTTCACAGGCAGTGAAGCAAGTCTGCAGGTGTCTATCTTTCTCTCCCCGTCTTCCCTTCCTCTCTCCATTTCTCTCTGTCCTATCTAACAACAACAATAATAACTACAACAAGAATAAAAAACAAGGGCAACAAAAGGGGAAACAAATATAAAAAATAAAGAAAGAAATAAAGATTAAAGACTATGATATTCAGGGCCAGGAGAGAGAGTTCATTAGTAGAGCACAGTACTTGCAAACCTGAGGCACAAGGTTCAGCACCTAGTAAAGCATATGCAAGAAGTGATACCATGAATTGCTTACTCTCACTGAAATAAATTTTAGATTTTGGGGTCATCAAACTAGCTCAATGTATATAGTGCTTTGCCATCTGAAAAACCAGGTTCGAGTTTGGCCCCCATTGCACTGGAGGAAGCTTCAGTGCTGTGGTCTCTCTTTCTGCCTCTTTGTCTTTCTCTGAGGGGGAAAAAATATTTTGATAACAATCATCTGCTACATGTAACTTAAATTACTGGGCAATTTTACATTTGAGTCTCAATTTTTTATGTTTAAAAGAATGAGGTATCATTATCTCAAACGATAGAACATACTAACACAAACAGTGTATGCCATGAGAGAGATAATGGCTATGCAAAAATGTTCTCATGCCTAAGGTTCCAAAGTCCCAGGTTCAATCCCCACACCACCATAAAACCAGAACTAAGTGGTGTTCTTGGGGGAGGGGGGAGAGATTTGTCAAAGAAAATTCATCACTGAATAGTCTCAGAAGTGTCCCAGTGTAGAAATGATCTGTGTTAGCCATGCTGTTCAGTCTTATGCATAAATATTCTATTTTTAAAAAATATTCTTAGATAGCCCAGTGGTTATTCAAATAACTTTAATGCCTGAGGCTTTGAAGTCCCAGGTTTAATCCCTGGCACCATCATAAGCTAGAGCCATGCAGTACTCAGGTAAAATAATAATAATAATGTAACATAACATAACATAACATGAAGGAAGCTAGCTAGATAGCTCATCACTGAATCACAGGTAGCTCTTAACAGTCATTCAAGTAGTTTCTTCTCAAAGTTCTCATCTACCCACAGCTGAGACACTACTCACAGGGCCCCAAACACACTGAGAGACAACTCTGGACATGGCCTTTGATCAAGCTCTAACAAGTGACGTTTGGTGTTTTAGTGTCCTTCAAACTTCACTTCCCTCCAGGAGAGAATCTTGCATCTAAACCCAGTACATGTCCTATTACCAAGCCTCTGTTTACCACCCACCTAGTCACCTTTCAAGACTTGGAATATGCCCTCTGAAGGTACTAATGACATCACAACCATGAAATTGTTGATCACTAAAATATGCATTTTCATAGTATCAATTTATCACTAATGGCCACTAACACTTCTCACTATACAGCTTGTTAACAGTGCTGTACTTGATTAATTAGCCTCTTTTTACTCAATGCCGAAGTTGACTCAACTGCATCCTGGCATGTCTTTCAACTACAGGGATTCCTATCTCATCTGACAGTTCAAACAGTTCCATGTTTTTACTATAAAATAGTTTCTTCTTGCCACCAAAACTTAACACATTTTATAGAATTTTAATTTTTTTTTTTTTTGCTTTTTCCTCCATTTTGTTGCCCTTGTGGTTTGATTGTTGTTTATTATAGTTGTTGTTGTTGTTGTTGATGTCGTCATTGTTGGATAGGACAGAGAGAAATGGAGAGAGAAGGGGAAGACAGAGAGGGGGAGGGAAAGATAAGCACCTGTAGACTTGTTTCACTGCTTGTGAAGCAACTCCCCTGTAGGTGGGGAGCCAGGGGCTCGAACCAGGATCTTTACACCAGTCCTTGCGCTTTGTGCCATGTGTGCTTAACCCACTGCACTAGCGCCCAACTTCCTGAATTTCAAACTAAATAAATGTCCTTGCTGAACATGCAAATTACTCGTCACTCTCCAGATTCTTTGTTATAATAAATAGCACCTAAGAAAACATCTGTCCATCAGATAGAGATATGCTTAAAGGCATGTCAGCAAAGTTCTAAACTCTAGCAGTTAAAGCAACAAGGATTATACAGCAGTTGTTAACCAACAAGTGCTTTCAATCATGAGTTATATATTTACTTAGTAAATTCAACACATTCTACCCAATTTTTTTAAAAAATTATTAGGGGGTTAATGCTTTACAGTTGACATTCTACCCAATTTTTTATTAAGAAGATAAATGTGTTAAATATTAAAAAATGACAGCTAAATCAACATCCCACAAACAGTCAAAGTTTAATGGTCACAAGAGGAAATACATGTGAACTGGCAGCACAAAAAATGCAATAACCAGGGGACAGGTCATGGCACATCCAGTTAAGCACACATTACCATGTGCAAGGACCCAGGTTTGAGTGTCAACTCCTCACCTGCAGAGCAGAAGCTTCAAGTAGTGAAACAAGTCTGCAGGTGTCTCTCTCTCTTTCTCTCTCCTTATTTCCCCCTCCTCTCTCAATTTCTGTCTATCCTATCCAATAAAAATGATAAAAATGACCACTAAGAGCAGTGGATTCATAGTGCCGGCACTGAGCTTCAGGGATAACTCTGGTAGCAATAAAAAAAATAATAATATGTGAGTACAATAACCAGAAGACTTTATCTTGCTAGCATTTACTTGGTACTGTCCTTTTAGTACACTTTTTTCTATGAGTATTTTGTTTAAATATTTTAAAAATATTTATCTATTTTTATTGGATAGAGACAGAGAAATTGAGAGGGGAGATGGAGAGGAAGACAGACACCTGCAGCCCTGCTTCACCATTCGTGAAGCTTTCCCCGTGCAGGTGGGGACCAGGGGCTTGAACCCTGGTACTTGCACACTGTAATATGTGCGCTTAAACAGGTGCACCAACACCTGGCCCCTTGTTTAAATTATTTAAGTCTTCCCACTACTTCAGTTTGTAAAGTTTCTCAAAGTAATAAGCATCTTTATAATCTCTGTTTGTCATGGTATATTTACAAATTACATGTTAACTGTGTTAACAGTCACATACAACCATCAATATCTTCTTTCTTACTTTGGATCACTCACTACTTTTAACTACAGTAAAAATTAAAACTAGGGGTCGAGTACACATGTTGCTATGTCTGAGGACCCCATCTGCAAGGTGGGGGGAGCTAAGCTACACTGAGCAGTGGCACAGTGTTGAAGGTGTCTCTCCATCTCTTTCTCTCTCTCTTTTACCCTCTATCAGAAAGAAAAAAAGGGGGGGTTAGGAAAGCCCACTGGGAATGGTACAGAAGTTCAGGCACTGGGCAGGGGTAGATAGCATAATGGTTATCCAAAGAGACTCTCATGCCTGAGGCTCCATAGTTCCAGGTTCAATCCCCTGCACCGCCATAGCCAGAGCTGAGCAGTGCTCTAGTAAAAAAAATAATAATAATAATTTCAGGCACCAAGTCTAATTCTGGTGAAAAAAAAAACTTTAGACAAATTTCTGTAAGAAGGCAAAAAAGAAGCATTTTTACATTCACTGGAAACCTAAATAAAAGTGCACTTTGCTTGCAGGAGACTACAATCATGGTTAGATCTCAATTATAATCTATTTTGGAAGAAGTCTGAGTTTAGTAATTAACTCTACACACTTTTTACTAGTTAGGGGGAGTAAGTTCTGAGATACTACCTAAGCTATTAGGTAATTACATGAAAAGAGCTAAAGTAATCCTGACACTCAATTGTTTTGATTTACCTGTGGCACACAGACAAAATTTTTAATCCAGCCACCTCTCATCAACTTCTTGCTAACAGTATCCTAATTGTAGACACTGCCAAACTTTCCTCGTGTACTGCCACAGCCTTCTAACAGATCCACTTTGCTCACAGCCTTGCCACTTACAGTTTTTTCTGAAACATACTGACGAGAGAAACTTCGTTAAAACCTAAATTAAATGGTCACCACTCTGCTTAAAGCTATGCAGTGGCTTCCCATTTCACTCAAAGCAAATGCCAAAGGCCCTGCAGTAGCCCCTGAAGGTGTATCTGCCCTTGACCTTCACCCCAGCTGTCACCTAGTTTTCTATTACCACCCCTCCTCCCTTACTCACTGTGCTCCAGTCACATGAACTTCATTGCTGGTCACCAAAGTCACACTAGGCACACTGCAAACTGCAAAGCTTTGTATTGGTCAGTCCTTCTGCCCTCAGATAATCTGTACAACTTCCTTACCTCCTCCAACTATTTACTGAAGTATAGTTTTCTCTGTGAAACCTGCCATGATAGATTAATTTAAATCTTCATCTTGCAATTTTTACTGTTATGTTGTTGGTATTTTCCTTTTAGCATATAACTAATTTCCACATGTTTGCTGTAATAAACATGTTTATTACCTGTCTTCCCCAAACTAGAATACAAGCACCAGAGTGTAGGGATCTTTTTTTTTATTCACTCATCTATCATGCCAAGAGGTTAGAACAGTGCTTAGTACACAGCAGGCTCTCAAGTATTTATCAAATAAACAAAAAAAATCATACTTAGCACAAAAGACACTCCACTGATCAGGTTCTGAAAGTCATAATAGCATTTCAATTTCACTTCGGCACTTCAGTGCATGTCTAAGAAAAAGAAAAAAGAAAAGCAAAGCATGTGGTTTACAGAGTATAAGGGGGAAATGTCCAGCAGGGATTCCTCTGTCGCTTCACGATGCACTCCACGGAGCTTTGTGGCATAATTCGCCTAAGGAGGGTCAGGATTATCACTACTTTGTTTGCTTTCTTTTGCTTTGCAGATTTAGGATATGAAGCCCCCTGCCCGAATCAGCAAAGGGAATGGCTGCAAGCTGTGCAGGTTTAACACAAAGCCCGCACAATCTCATCCACAGCTGCTCGGGTTCCGGATCAATAAGGGAGATTCCCCGGGGCTCCGGCTCGCGCCTGCTCCCAGCAAGGGTGCGAGTGACACTGAGGGCCAGCGAGTGTCCAGCGCTCCCGGGACACCCAGGATCTCATTTCATCTAGTGGAGGGAATGCTAAGCGCCGTCCAGGCGGCCGGATCCCTGACCGGAGGCCCCGCAGCCCCAGCCCCGGCCTCACCTGCCGGCAAGTCCGGGAAGCCGGCCCACATCACCTCCGCTCACGCCCACTTTAGCCCCAGAGGCTGGACTTCACTGACTCTCCTCGGGGTGGGGGGGACTTTCCCCACTTCCGCTCCCGAGAGCTGCTTCCGGGAAAGTCACTGGTTTGCGTCCTCGCTGAAAATCTCCACAGGCAGCGCGGCGGGTGGGGGTGCGGGTGGGGGTGCGGGTACGGGTGGGGGTGAGGTGAACCCCCCTCCCAGCCGCGAGACCACGGAAGAGACCGCCTGCCTTCGGGCCGCGCCTCCGCCAAACGTCACTACCTTGACGGGCACACTGCGCATGCGCCTTTCAGGCCGGCTGGCGTAATTTACGTCAATGTGACGTCCTCCCGTGATTCAGGCGGTTGTGTTTCTCCTTGGGCTAAGGAGCGAGGAGCGTTGGTTCTCTCGATGCCCTTTGGCACCGCACCGCCCTCTTCCACCCCCCAGAGGGCGGGGCCAACCTGTCTATTGCGCTGGTTCCACCCACGTGACCACCTGTTAACTATTGCAAAAAATTCCCTCAAACCCTTTCAAGTCAATCTCTAACTTCCTAAGAAAACAACCACTGAGCTGTTTTCAATCAGGATAGTTTACCTGTGCCTATTCTGGAGTTTCACCTAAATTCAGTTATTACAGTTTATATTTTTTATTTCCAGTCCCTTTCCATGCAGTATATTATTTTTCTATTATAGGAAAGGAGACAAAAGTTTCCTATGCTTTTAGGTCCTTGGCTGGGGCCCAGTAACAACAAAAAGAAGTAGGCTAACAGGAGAAAATGTTATATATATTACATGACATGGGAAAACTTTTGTAAGAAAATGAAAACTTAAATGGTTAAGCCTCAGTGTTCTTATCCTTAGTTTGATGAGTGGAAAGTCCTAGGAAAAATGTGTCAAATGAATTCGAACTAAGAACAACACTCACGAGGCATGCGCATTCAGATTGCTCTTGGCATCCTTCAACCTTCTGGCATGAAGAGGTGTCTGTCCTCACAGCATGGGAAGGGTATAATACAGACTGTTGTGACAATCTTCAGATAGAGTTCTTCTTGCCTGGACCATTGCCTGAATTCCTTTCATTTAAAATATTTGCTTTACCAAGGGACTGTCTTTTACAACAGCATGTTGTGAGCTCTATCAATATTCATCCATGTCGTTTAATATATATGTGTGTGGGGGGGGTGCAAATAGCATAATGGTTATGCCAAAAGACTTTCATGCCTGAGAGTCAAAATTCTAATTTCTCTTTTTTTAAAATTGTATTTATTTTTAATAGAGACAAAGAAAATTGAGAGAAAGAAAGGGTGAATTGAGAGAGAGAAAGAGAGACACTTGCAGCACTGCTTCACCATTTGTGAATATCCCCTCCTGAGCGTGGGGACTAGGAACTTGAACCTGGGTTCCTACACATGATAACATATGCACTCTATCAGGTGCACCACCACCTACCCTTCAAAATCCTAGCTTCAACCCCCTGCATCACCATAAACCAGAACTGAACAGTGCTTTGGTTAAAACACACATGCACAACTTGACTCCTTTTTATGGCAAAATGCATACTACTGTATCATTGTATGAATGAAAAAACAGTTTTATCTCTTTTCTTGTTGATGGAGATCTGAGTTGGTTCCAGTTTGGGGCTATTATGAATAAACCTGCAATTTGTTTAGTATGAGACTTTTTTTTTTTCCTGTGCATGGTTTCTTTAGGTAAGGAATGGTGAGATCATGAAGTATATTAGGATTGCTTTATCTCTGAATGGCAGTGAAGTTTTGAGAAACTTCCAAACACTTTCCCTCAGTGTTCACACTATTTTAATTCTCTACCCACAATTCATGAGAATTGTAATAATTTCATACCCAGTGCCAACTCTGGATATTATGAATCGTTCTTATTTGAGCTATTGGTGGGAGTTGGTTGCTTTTTAAATCTGTTTAATAAACATTAATTAAAATATAAAATTGAGGAAAGTCCTGTGAGGAATTAAAAACTAGATGGAGCATATATTATTTCTTAAACACAATCACTATGTTCTCTGAGGCTTATAAACATTTTCAGAAATGCTCCAGACCACTTCTTTGTCAGTCCACCCAGAGCCATGCAGGTCTTCAGTCACCCATAATTGACATGTGTTTTAGGTCACCTATGGAGAGCCAACCACAGTGATTTGGGGACACACAGGAATGGGAAATAGCCAATAGGGAAGCCGGGTGGTGGCACACTCAGTAGAGTACTAATGTTACCATGTGCAGGATCTGGGTTCAAGTTTCCAGACCTCACCTGCAGGGGGTAGGGGGTAGCTTTGTGAGCAGTAGAGCATCACTGCAGGTATCACTTTTTCTCTCTTCCTATCAGAAAAAAAAAAAAACACATAAAATGACCACCAGGAATGGTGGAGTCATGCAGGCACTGAGACCCAGCAATAACCCAGGTCACACAAACAAACAAGCAAGCAAACACAGCCTCTGCTTAGATAATCGACTAATCATTTGGGTGGAAAAGTAAATAAGTCAGCAGGTATACCTTAAGAAGGCAACTTGCCATTGTTAGAGCGAGCCCCATGTGACAAAAACTGATGAAGGCTTGCAACTAACAACTAATGAGGAACTAAATCCTGCCAACAACCATGCAAATCCTTTCCCAGTTGAGCCCTAGGATGGGAACAGCACACACACCCCCACTCCCCCACCCCCAGTAAACACCTTGATTACAGCCTATGGAACAGAGGACCCAACCAAGTCAACCATGCACTCCTAACTACAGTGAGTTGGATAGTAACTTCTTTATAGTCACTAGATTTGGGGAGTTAACTTGTTTCACAATGATACATAACTAATAAAGTGGATTAAAAAAATAAAATTAGCTAACATTTACTGAGTACATGTGTTAAGCACTAAACTGTTTGCTTTCATTTCATTCTTTCAACTGCCTGATGAGTAGATACATGTCTGTGCCCATTTCATTAACAAAGAGATCTAGGGACAAATGATTAAGTGTTTTGCTAAAAGCCATGTAGACCATAAGTAGTCAGAGCTGTAGATCTATTTTGAGACCAAGAATTTCTAGGAAGTATCTCTCCATTAACTTAATAAACTGTATAGTCTACAGTCATTGTCAGAAATGTTTACAGTATCCCAGCAACTGTGTGACGATAAATTTTATTCACTTGGTCTAAGAAGAGGGGAATAGATTCTTACAAAAAGTTTGGAAAAGATGAAACATCAATGAAGTTAGTATCTGTTACCAGAATCTGTTTTGTCTTATATTTATTTATTTTATTGGTGATTTAATATTGATTTCCAAAATTATGAGATAACAGAAGTATAATTACACACCCAAGTTCCCGCCACCCAAATTCTGTGTCCCCATTCCTTCCACTGGAAACTGTACTAATTCTCTCAAGGTCATAGATATAGGTTAATTATTATTTTTATAACTATATATTTATATCTATATATTTGCCCATTTTTTCTCTTCCTTTATAAGTCATGTCTATATCTATTGCTACTTCTGAATGTCCTTCCTTTTTTCTCTTCCCTCGCCAGGTCTTGATGGAATTGGAGTTCAGAGCCCTCTGTTTATCTTCCCCTAATATTTCTCCTCCCTCTGGGGGTATGGATCAAAATTCTTTGCAGGGTGCAGAAAGTGGGAGTCCTAGGTTCTAGAATTGGTTCTCTGCTGAATATGAGTGTTTCCGGGTCAACCCATATCCCCCCCCCCCCCCAGCCTATTTCTATCTTTCCCTAGTGGATTAGGGCTCTGGAGAGGTGAGGTTCTGGACATATTGGTGAGGTCATCTGCGAGTTCAGGATGAAAGCATAGTAGCATCTGCAACTTGGTGGCTAAAAGGCAGTAAGAACTGAAGCAGGATAAAATGTTTAATAAACAAGAACCAAAACGCAGGAATAGAGCAGGTGGTAATAGGGACTTTAGGGTGAAAAGAAGCTAGGAAGTCTATTTTAGGTATGCTCCACTGGGACCACGACTTTAGTAATTTTTGTTTGAGCTTGATAGCTATCATGGAGATGGACTAAAATTACTGTCTGGGAAGATGATATCAAGAGTTGAGAATAGGGCTAGAAAGCTGGATTAGGGCAGAAAGTAGCTTCTAAACTTGAAGAAAGTATATAAATACAATTAGCTTTTTTGCCCCATTGATCAGACCTAATATATATATTCTTATTTTTATATATGAATTTTTATATATATGAATATATATATTCATATATATTCATATTTAGCACAGAAGCCTGTATAACCTCTGAGTCCCTGTCACTATGAGCTCACAGTCCATGGTCACAGCTGGGAATATTCTAGTCCGCACTCATTTCAGAACCAGTCTTCCTTAAGTGGCAGAGTAGGCTGACCTAGCTTTCTTTCAGCAAGTGGGGCAGTCCCTACCATTGTTGCTTTATAGTGAAGGCAAGGTCCTAGAGAGGCCCATAAGAGTGTTAATGATGGTGTTTCTGATAGAAGTGACCAGTGATGGTAGAGAAAGGGATGTATTAGAGGTCTAGGCCATGCTATCTATGTGGGAATCCAAGGATTCCCTGACTAGAGCTCCAGATGATGGGTTGGCCTGGTATTGACCAAAAAGACCATCACTAAGTGTGCTAGTCTCTTGCCCTAGCCAGCTTTTTGTAGTCCTTTCATTATCTGATGAGCTTAGACTTTCTCCCAGTTGTTAAAAGAAAGTGTTCAATGAGCATAGACCTCAAGTAGATCCCTCTCTCCATTATCACTGGTATTCTCCATCAGGAACAACATAATGGACCCCTCTGGGGGCCCCCATAAGACCTTGCCCTCTTTGTGGATCAACAATGGTAGAGAATGTTCCGTCCTCCGAAGGGGGGCTGGATAACATACTCTATCTACTACCTGAAGAAGATGGGACCTGAAATTGGTGCAACTAGGAATGTTCCTATTGATGATCACAGAGTGCAAGTTTGGATCTACAGGGATGCAGAGGTTACCAGTAGGCTCCTATGCTGAATATGGGCCCCAGATCAAATCAATGGAGTTTACAGTCAACAATATTTATACACTTTTCCCATATTTGGGAGCTACTGTCTTCTCTGATCCAGCTTCCTAGCCTGTTTTCCAGCCATGACATCATCTCCCCAGACAATAACTTGGGCCCACCTGCATATCAGATGTCAGGCTTAGGCAAAAACTAATTAAGTCATGGGCCCTTTGGAATATACCTAAAATAGACATACTAGCTATTTCCAAAACAGAGACCCCAAATCTTCATCTGCAATATTCCAGCCTTTAGGTTCATGATTAGTCAACAATTAGTTCGGCTTTATATGTTAACTCTTTTCAGCCACCAGGTTCCAGATGCTACTATGATGCCAACCAGACTTCCCTAGACAGATGACCCCCACCAATGTGTCCTGGAGCTCCACTTCCTCAGAGCCCTGCCCCACTAGGGAAAGAGAGAGACAAACTGGTAGTATGGATCGACTTGTCAATGCCCATGTTCAGTGGGGAAGCAATTACCGAAGCCAGACCTTCCACCTTCTGCACCTCATAATGACCCGGGGTCCATACTCCCATGGGGTTAAAGAATAGAAAAGCTGTTAGGGAAGGGAATGGGATATGGAACTCTGTACAAATCCCATGGGAATTGCACCCCTCTTATCCTATGATCTTGTCAGTGTTTCCATTTTATAAATTAATTAAAAAAGTACCAAGAACAAAATTTAACATATATCATTAAAATATTAGCAAGTAAATAATTTCCATGTTTAGAAATCACATAAATGTAATTATTATACTCCCCACTTGACATTTTCCAAATAAATACTATTTTCTTCAAAAAAGAAAGGAAGGAAGGAAGAAAGAAAAAGAAAAGAAAAAAAAGAAAGAAAGAAAAGAAAAGGAAGAGAGAAAGAAAGAAATAAATAAGAAAGAAAGAAAGAAAGAAAGAAAGAAAGAAAGAAAGAAAGAAAGGAAGGAAGAGTTTGTTACCTTAGGATATATCCCCAGGAGAGGAATTGATGGATCATAAAGTAGACCTATTTCTAGCCTTCTGAGGGTTTTCCAAACTATTCTCTACAGGGGTTGGACCAATTACATTCCTAACAACAGTGCAAAAGGGTTCACTTACCCCTGAATCCCCTCCAACATTTGTTGTTACTGTCCTTTCTGATACAAAAAACACATTTATCCAAAGAAATGTATGTACACCTATGTTCATGGTGTTGCCGACTTCTCCAGTTCTTATCATCTATGCACCCAAGAATGGGTGGCAGTCACCAAAGATGATGAAGGGAAAGACAGAGAGTGAGGCACTGAGATTTTACAGGGCAAATTTACTAGGGACAGAGTAACCCTCCCAGGAGGAAAGGGATAGGAAGGAAGGAAAAGAGAGGCTCCTGCAAAGAAATGGGAGGAGGTCCTTAAGTGAGGTGCAGGTGCCCATACTGGGGAAGGGCTGGAGCCCTTATAAAGAGTTCCCTTATTGGGACTGGGTGGTGGGGCATCTGGTTGAGCGCACATGTTACAATGTTCAAGGACCCAGATTCAAGCCCCTGGTTCCCACTTGCAGAGGGAAAGCTTTACCTTCTTTACCTCATTTTGGTTTGAAGGGACCATGTTAAGTGAGCTAAGTCAGGAAGAGAAGGATGAATATGGGATGATCTTATAGAAAGAAGTTGAGAAACAAGAACAGAAAAGGGAAACACAGAATAAAACTTAGACTGGACTTGGTATATTGCACCAAACCAAAGTACTCTGGGAAGGGGAAGAAGGGAGAGGAGTGATTTAGGGTCATGGTATATAATGGTGGGAAAGGGCCTAGGCTGGGGATGAGAGTGTTATGCAGGCACCTATCATTGGTGACGTGAGAAATTATACCTAGATGTCAATAATTGTTCTGTCAACCATTAAACCCCCTATTAAAAAATAAATAAAAGTTGAAAAAAAGAAAGTAAGCCCTGCTAGTGCAAATTTTAATACAAATGCTATTAGATAAGTGCATTTGGTATATATATTTTTCTCTCTCCTTTTTTCAAGAATATACAATTATTTGAGTGAACAATAGTTGCAATTACTTATTCCTTCCAATTCTCGAGTGTTCTTTATACTCAATAAACATGACAATTAGTACAGGAAAGCTAAAACAAACCACTCCCCAACCTCTATTCTGATTATGTTTCTCTCTCAAAACAAACAAAAACTAAATGGCTTCTTTGGTCATTTATCACCTATCAACTTGCTGAGTCTCTAATTATATCCTCAGACAGATTCTGTGAAACAGCAATATAAAATCATGGTTCCAAAATCCCAGATGGGAGTTATGTGTGGAGATTCTATATATTTATAGTGGATTTAGATAGAGAAGATAGCATAATGGCTATGCAAAAAAAAAAGGCTTTCATGCCTAAGACTCTGTCTGAGGTTTAGTCCCGACAGCACAAGCCAGATCTGTGCAGTGCTCTGGTAAAGTAATGGTGGCAGCAGTAGTAGTAGTACCAGCAAAAACAGCTGACTTGGATGGTGGACTACTTTGCCATGTGTGAGACCCAGGATCAAGCTTTGCCCCTCCACATATATACACATACTACATTGAATGAAGCTCTGGTGCTATGGTCTCTTTTACTCTTGCTCTCTCTCTGCCTCTCTGCCTCTAGAAAAGAAGAGGAAAGTAATGAGAAGAAAAGAAAAGAGAGATCACATGGTACATTTACAGTTTAAGCATTTCATTGTATCTAAATTTTACTGCAAAAAAAAAGAAAAAGAAGAACAACAACAGATAATGGACTCTGGTTGATCATATGCATGCTGAACCACCACTTAGAAGAGACACATATTGACATTCACACCTTGCCTAGAAATGTATAATAAATAAGATGGTTCAATAGATGGATAGAGGTATGGATCAATGACTAAAGTAAGTATAGCAAATATTCATGATTATAGAATCTATGAGGTGAGCACATAGCCGTTCATTTTGTAATTTAGCTTATTTCCTAAAATTTTAAAGATTTATATTATCAATTAAAAAATAGAGAGTCTCCTATTAGACAGATAGAGAATCCAGAGCATCCCTCCAAACAATTCAGAGTTGGAGAATGATGCGGAAACTCAGGCATTCAAGTCTTCTACCCTGCCAACCGAATTACTTCCTTGGCTTCTGATATTTCTTATAATACAGTATTGGGGGGGTGCAAAGAGTCATAGCATGAAATTTGATAAAAGCATCTCTTTTCATTAAAATAAATAAATCCATACACACAATAAGCATCTAGAATTTCTTACTAACACAAGGAAGGACCTGTGAATGAGCTTTATATGAAGAGCATCCAGTGTTCTTATTGTCTTAGTCATTTGATTCATTTATCTAATTTAGTAGACACCACTCAGGCTTAGTTTTCACTACAACACAATCTCTTTTTATTTATTTTTTATTTATTTAATTTATAAAATGGAAATATTGACAAGACTATAGGATAAGAGGTGTACATTTCTACACAATGCCCACCCCCAGAGCCTCATATCCAATCCCCTCCCTTGACAGCTTCCCTATTCTTTATCCCTCTGGGAGTATGGACCCAGGATCAGTGCAGGGTATAGAAAGTGGAAGATCTGGCTTCTGTAATTGATTCTCTGCTGAACATGGGTGTTGGCAAGTTGATCCATACTCCCAGCCTGTCTCTTATTGGCTCTTTTCTTTGTCACATGGTTCTCCATTTACTCTCTTTTTGCCACATGGAAGGGACCACTCTTTAAAGAATGGGAAAACATTCACTTCAAAGTTTTAGAAGTCAACAAAGGTTATAAACCTGATAGTGAATTGTCCTGTTTCCCCTTTGTTACCCCTTAGATATTTTTTAACATTTTACTTTACTTATTATTGGATAGAGATAGGGAAATTGAGAGGGGAGAGATAGAGAGAACAAGACAGAGAGACACCTGCAGACCTACTTCACCAGACATGAAACTTTCCCCCCTACAGGTGGGGTTTGCTAGATATTTAAATTGCACTAAGATAAAATTTTTCATGCAGCAGACTGGTAGGTGGTGCAGTGGATTAGATGTTCTGAATTGAAGTTCTGAATTCAATGCTTGGCATCGAATGTGTCAGAATAATGCTCCAATTCTTTCTTTCCTTCCCCTTCTCTTTCATGTTAATATGTCTTTTTTTTAATGCTCATGTAGCACCTTAAGCTGTCAACACAATGTTAAAAAGAGAAATATAGGGTCAGAGGAATAATTTACCAGGAAGGACCATTCTTACTATGTGTGCAGTCCAGATTCCATTCCTGGCATCATATGTAAGTGCCATGTCACTAGGGATAGCTCTGGTCTTTCTCTGTGTCTTTCTGTCTTTATCAAAATGAAAAAGCATCCCAGATCAGTGAAATCTGATAAAGGAAGAAAGAGAGAGAGGGAGAAAGAGAGAAAGAGAGAGGGAGAGAGAGAGAGAGAGGGAAGGAGGAGGAGGAGAAGGAGGAGGAGGAGGAGGAGAAGGAGGAGGAGGAGGAAGGGAGGGAGGAAGGAAGGAAGGAAGGTAGGTAGGGAGAAATAAAAATTACAATCAATTTATCAAGTTAGTATTGAATAGACTATCTACACTGGGGTATTTGTAGAGCAAATCTTGAAAACATCATCCTGAAATCTCTTTTTTTCTTGCTATTTATAAACTAAATAGGGGTGAGCAGGGGAGAAAGCCAATGTTTAGGTAGGTAAAGAGACTTATGTGCCTGAGGCTCCAAAGTCCCAAGTTCAACTCCCTGTACCATCTGTGCTCTGGATAAAAATGAGACAGAGAGAGAGAGAGAGAGAGAGAGAGAGAGAGAGAGAACTGGGGTTGGGTGGTGGTGCACCTAGCTAAGCACACACATTACCATGCCAAAGGATTCAGGTTCTAGCCCCTACTCCCCACCTGCAGCTGGGGAAACTTTATGGTGAAATAGGTCTGCAGGTGATTTTTCTTTCTCTCTTCTTGTCTATCTCCCCCTCCCCTCTCAACTTCTCTCTGTCCTATCAAATAAAATAGGAAGAAAAAAAAGGAAGAAAGAAGGAAGGAAGGAAGGAAGGAAGGAAGGAAGGAAGGAAAGAAAAAGAGGAAGGAAGGAAGGAAACACTGAAAATTTTAAGTACAAATGCAAGAATTCTAGATATTAAGTCAGGACATCAGTTTGTGTCTGTTTTTGTGCCATAATATCTTGTTATACTCTACTCTGTACCTAATATATATATATTCAGAATATTAAATGTTGTCACTAAAATTTATTTTTCATCAGCTTATGACCCATCTTAATAAAGTTAGCTAAGCAGATCAAGTCGCATCTTGAATAGGGGGGAACAAAATGCATTTTATGCTGTTGATATATTAAAACCATACTTAAAGTTAAAAAGAAGACTTATACTAAAATCATTAATAATACATTGACCTAAAATATATATTTACTAAAATCACTTTTTTCTTTTCTTCCATGTAAATTAGACCAAAATTGACATATACTTAATTCTTTTTTTAAATGCAAATATGACCATTTTATTTATCTTCTTTTTGGGGGGATTAATGGTTTACAGTCAATGATAAAATACAGTAGTTTGTACATGTGTAAAATTCCTCAGTTTTCCACATAACAATCTAACTCCCCTCTAGGTCCTCCTCTTTCATCATCTTCCAGGATCTGAACACTCAACCTCCCCCCAATATACTTAATTCTTAATCTATTAAAAGAGAATGCATATTACTCTAAGATAAATTCAGGGGTTTTTCAAAGTTGGCAAACACTGACAGGCCCACTCCTAAAATATTAATCATTTCAGATATAAGACGTTATAAGTAACACTATACAACTAAGGGTTATATTCTATGCAATAGATTAAATGTTGTAGCCACCTGAAAATAAGAAAATTAGTGTAAGACTTAGGAAAAAAGATAATTTAGTTTTATGTTAGAAGGTCACTAGAAGGTCATTTAGGGGAAGGGAGTGAATTAAAATAGAAAACAGGCATGAAGAAGGATAAATACAGAAAAGGAATGGGTGGGGGTATAGCTCCATCAAATGCTCAGTATAGAACATTTGACTGCAGAAAAGGGATGTAAAGTTAGCAAGAATTGCTACATAAAGGTTGAGAAGATAGCATAACGATTGTGCAAAAAAGCAAAGCAAAGAAAAGAAACTTTCATGCCTGAGGTACCAAAAAACCCAGGTTTAATCCCCAGCACCACCAGACATCAGATGAGTAATGGTCTGGGGGATCAAAAAAGGAGGAGGAAAAGAAGAGGAGGAGTAAGAATAAGAGGAAGAGGAAGAGAGAGGAAGGAAGGAAAGCAGGCAAAGCTATGTAGACACTAACTTGGGTCAGGCTGCTATAACAAAATACCTTAGATTGAGAGAGTCAAATCACAAGACATTAATTTCTCATAGCACTGGAAGCTAGGCAGTCCAAGATCAAGGTGCTGGCATCTATTTCTGGAAAAAGGTTGCTCCTTAGCTGTTTTCTCATTGTGTCCTCATATGAAGGTATCAGGGGAAGGGATGGGATACGGAGTTCTGGTGGTGGTAACTGTATGGAGTTATACCTTTCTTATCCTATGGTTTCTGTCAGTGCTTCCTTTTTATAAATAAAAACTGAAGAAGAAAAAGAAAGAAAGAAAGAAAGAAAGAAAGAAAGAAAGAAAGAAAGAAAGAAAGAAAGAAAGAAAGAAAGAAGGAGGAGAGAGAAAGCACTCTTGTGGTGTTGTCATAGGTGTCCCTCTGTCATGGCCCCATCTAAATTTTATTACCTCCTGAACACCTCTCTCTCTACATACCATCATATTGTGTGGCTAGCACTTAAACACAATAACTTTGTAGGAACACAATTCAGTTTGCAGAAAGTAATGAAGAGTCAGAGTACAGAGGACCCTGGAAGCCAGGTGAGGTACCAGAATCTGCAACAATGGAATTGGTTCAGAAATAAGAGTGCTGCTTACAGAACTAGAGAGAGTGTACAGTTAGTTGAATAGTGAAGTAAGTAAGGAGGTGAAACACAACTGCCAGATGATTTCACTCATATGTGGAATGCAGAGAACTAAAACATATAAACTTGCAGTAAATTAAGAAAAAAAGAAAAGTTGCCAAGAGACTTCCAGAGGTATGGCAATGGAATAGTAGCAGTACTGTGTTTTTCTCTCCTTGATCAACTTGGAAAAGCTACCGTTATCACCAGCAAATTCAGCAGAAAATTTATGACCAGAGTCTCTTCAAAAAGTCACCAAGCCACAGGGAGCCGAAGACTTTGATGGGATAACTTATAAAACAAAGAAAAATCCAAGTAAACAACCAATCAAGACTAGGCTTTCATATTAAACATCCTACACAAAGTGAATGGAACTGAAGGTGATTATACTTAGTGAAATAAGTAAAGAGATGAAAGACAACTACCAGATTGTTTCAATCATATGTGGAATCTAAAGATCTGATTTACATGAACTTCCCCCCCCAAAAAAAAAATTCAAGCAAAACAAAAAGCAAGCAAATTATAAGACTTCTGAGAACTACGGTAGCTATCTTTGGGAGGGGGGAGGGTAGGAACACAGAATTTTGGTGGTAGGTATAGTGTGGAACTATATATTGTAATTATGCAATCTTGTAACAAATTATTAGTAACAAAATTTTAACTTAATTGTTGCCTAATTTTCTCTAAGACTTTGTGAGAGCTGTGGTAGTTATCCTCAGGGGGAGGTACAGGTGGTGGGGAAAGGGCACAGAATTTTGGTGGTGGGTGCACTGTAGAACTATACCCCTGTAATCTTGTAATTTTATTTTATTATTTATTTATTTTACTAGAACCTTTCAACTCTGGCTTATAGTGGTGTGGGGGACTATACTTGAACCTGGTATTTTTGGTGCATCATGCATGAAAGTTTTTTTTATTACACTATCTCCCCAGTCCATTATGCTCTTTTCCCACTCATAAATCCCTGTAATCTCTTAAACCATATTAAATCACTAATAAAAATTATATTAAATTAAAAAAAGAAATATAACAGATAATCGTGAGTTGGGGACTGGATATTAATGAGTGGCTGGGATTTAGGTTAGAAAACTGAAGTAAGAGAGCCGGGCGGTAGTGCAGCAGGTTAAGTGCATCTGGTGCAAAGCCTAAGGACCGGCGTAATGATCCCGGTTCCAGCCCCCGACTCCCCACCTGTAGGGGAGTCGCTTCACAGGTGGTGAAGCAGGTCTGCAGGTGTCTATCTTTCTCTCCCCCTCTCTGTCTTCCCCTCCTCTCTTCATTTCTCTCTGTCCTATCCAACAACAATGACAACAATAAGAACTACAATAAAACAACAAGGGTGACAAAAGGGAATAAATATTTTTAAAATTAAAAAAAAGAAAACTGAAGTAATACGCAGCCTTGTGAATGTGTATCATTATTTTTATTAGCAACCATTACGATATTTGATTTAGAAATGAAATCAACTGAAAGTTGTTAAAATACTAGCTCTCGGAACTCTTACTACTAATAGATCACGTAACATTGTCATGCTGCACTGGGGGCTGGGGGCAGTGGATTTGTAGTGCAGGCACCAAGCCCCAGTGATAACCCTGAAGGCAAAAAAAAAAAAAAAGAATGAAGACAGATTGTAAATTGAGTGAGTCTGTGAGTTGATTGAATGAGTATGTGAGCTGGCATGGATGAATTTTAAAAGTACTGTGGAGTAATGGCAAAATGGTCTCTCCTTACCTTTCCATTTACTCAATGCTTAAAAACAAATGAAAAAATTCTGCTTAATGTTTATTGATACATAGGAAAAAAGTAGAAAACACAGATAAGCATGAAACATCTGAAGAATGGTAACTTCTGTGAAGGTAGAGAGGTTGGTAAAGAGGCACGGTAGGGATATAAATTCTTTTTATTAAAATCTGCAGCAGTGGAATATTAGCACTTTTAAAATCTAGGCAATGGATACACGTACCACATAATTCTCTCTGCTTTTCTGAATGTTTGAACTTTTTTCTAAAACATTTTAGACATGAAAAAGACTCATCTTCCTCATTTCTCCATTCAAACTCCTATACACTTTAGAAATCCACTCTAAATCATGTGTATGAATGATTTTCAGGATTGAATATGCTCTTCATATCCAATTCCAAAAGAGTATAGTGGCACTATTTAGAATAGGTTATACTCTGTGTTATATTTACACTACCAAAATACATTTCAAAATCTGATACCTATCTTGAGTTAAATATGATCTTATTCAGAGGGTTCTGAACTCCAATTCCATCAGAACTCAGAGAGAGAAGAGAGAGAAAAATGGGGGGAGGTAAGGACACTCAGTAGTAGTAGGTTCAACTTAGAAAGAAAAATAAGGCAGGACCATTAGAAAAAAATGGGCAATATATATATATATATATATATATATATATGTAGAAATAATATCTGTATAAAAATATAGATAATAATAATTGTCAACCCATATCTGTGATCTTGGGAGAACTACTAGTTTCCAATAGAGTGGATGAGGTGGTGGGAAAGACGTGGAATTATACCCCTGTTATCTTGTAAATCAGTATCAAATCACCAATAAGAAATGAAAATAAATGAATAAATAAATATTGTATTAGTTTTTGTTTGATTTTAATAACAATTGATAATGATATTGCCTACAGTTTTGGGGTGCCCTGTAGTTAACAAATTGCTTGCATTACATTTAGATTACTTAAGATCACTGGTAGGCTTCATCTAAGGTGAAGAAAACTCCAGCTAATTGATGGTAGCTGCCCAGAGTACCCTTTTTTGTTTGTCTTTGTTCCTTTGTGTGTGTGTGTGTGTGTGTGTGTATAATGTAGTTATATGTAAACTCTATATCTAACGCTTTTATGTAAGACACAATTTCATGCATAAGTTCCTCTGTATATTTTCTTTTTTAAAACTTTTTTTAAAAAATTTTTACATGTATTTATTTCCCCTTTTGTTGCCCTTGTTTTTTTATTGTTGTTGTAGTTATTGATGTTGTCATTGTTAGATAGGACAGAGAGAAATGGAGAGAGATGGGGAAGAGAAAGATAGACACCTGCAGACCTGCTTCACCGCCTGTGAAGCGACACCCCTGCAGGTGGGAAGTTGGGGATTTGAACTGGGATCCTTATGTTGATCCTTGGACTTGGCACCACATGCACTTAACCCACTATGCTACTGCCCAACTCCCTCTTTTTTTTTTTATAGAAGGTGAGAGGCAGAGATAGAGAGGAGAGATAGTTGCAGCACTGCTCCACAACTTATGAAGTGTTCCCTCTGCAGGTGGGGGCCAGGGACTTGAACCGGGGTTCTCGTGCATAGTAATGTGTGAACTCCACCATGTGTGCCACTACCCAGCCCCCAGACTATCCTCTTGGATAATAAAAGTGTATCAAGGGCAGGGAGCTGGGAATGGTCTCTTTGTGTTCTCTTTGATCTCCTTTCACTTATCCCTTCCATCTTGGCACTTCCAAACATCCCTCTTTGACTATCCTTGTATTTTTCCCCCATACCACCATAATCCCTGGCTTATTTCATTATCTTCCACAGTAATCCTATAGGCTGATGAGTCCCTCCTCTGCCTTTTAGGGATTCCTTCCCATTCCCATGGAACATATATACCATTTACTTCAAAGTATTCCAACAGTTTATTTACCCATCTATTTCTGCTGTGAGTTTTGAAAGGACAAGGTAGGATCTTATTGATCTCTGTACTCCCAGCTTCTGGCACATAGTAAGCAATCAATAAATGTTTGTTAAATGAAAGAATGATTTAATGAATGGTGTCCTTATTTTGCAGAAAAGGAAATAAACTCAGAAGTTGGGATTTTCTCAAGGTTAATCCTTCCTTGAAAAATTTCTCCATCTTTTCTCCAGAGCAGAGACTGACAAATACTGACTTTAAAAGGGCCTGATAGTAAATTCAGTTTTGTGAACCATAGGTCTTTGTCAGAACCACTCACCTCTGAGATTTTTAGCTTAAAAGCTACCATACACTTAGATCCATTGCAGTAAAATTCTATTACAGAACCCAGCAGAGGTTTTGATTTGACCTGTGGACTTTAGCTTGTGGACCCTTGCTATAGAAAGCAGTAAATAAAATCTCACTCAGAGATGGAGCATGAGAAACAAGAACAGAAAGTTAAAAAAAAAAAAAAAAACCAAAGTAAATTTTGGATTAGGTTTGGTATAATGCACCAAGTGCAGGACTCTGAGAAAGGGGGGGTATGGGAGGGGGAGGTCAGAGTGCTGGTGCATGATGATACTAAAGGACCTACGCTGAGGATGGAAGTGTTTGCAGACACCTATCACAGGAGATGAGAAACTGTACCCATGTGTCAAAAACTGTTTTGTAAACCCTAACTCCCCCCAATAAAATGATTTTTTAAAAAAACATTTTACCTGTCTAGTTTCTTTGTTGAACACTGTGTCTCACCCCAAATCCCAGATTCCAATATTTCCACAGCCCCTATTGGAGTTAGATCAGAAATTCTCTTTTAACTTCAAGCCAAAGATTTAAGGAAAGAAAAAAAAGTTACCAAAAATGAAACCAGAGAGAATAAATGGAGTTTGTTGACAATGACTCCCAAGAGGAATCCAAACCAAACTTGTTAATATCCTCTTAGATAACCCATTTTGATTGATCACTCTTCACATTTTTTATTGGGGGGATTAATGGTTTACAGTAAATACAGCTATTAATACATGTGTAAAATTTCTCAATGTTCGGCAAAAGACTCTTACTTCCAGCTTAGATTCTTTTCCACTGTCATGCATCAGAACCTAAAAGCCCCACCCCTCAAAGTCCTTTTTTGTTTGGTGCAATACACCAAACCTAGTCCAAGTCCTACTTTGTTTCCACTTTCTGTTCTTATTTCTCAACTTCTGTCTGAGTCATCCCATTTCACCTTCTTTCTGGTTTATCTCACTTAACATGATTCCTTCAAGTTCCATCCAAGATGAGGTGAAGAAGGTGAATTCACCATTTTTAATAGCTGAATTTTTAATTCCATTGTGTATATATACCACAAATTTCTTAGCCACTCATCTGTTGTTGAGCACATGGGTTTCTTCCAGGTTTTAGCTATTACAAATTGTGCTGCTATAAACATAGGTATACACAAATCTTTTTGGATGAGTGTGTTTGATTCCTTAGGCTATAGCCATATGAGAGGAATTGCTGGGTCATAAAGAAAGTCCATTTCTAGCCTTCTGACTGTTCTCTAGACTACTTTCCACAGGGATTGGACTAACTTACATTCCCACCAGTAGTGAAGAAAGGTTCCTTTGTCCCCACAACCTCTCCAGCATTTGCTGCTGCTACCTTTTCTGATGTATGACTTTCTCACAGTGGTGAAGTGGTATCTCATTATTGTCTTTATTTGCATTGCTCTGATAATCAATGATTTGGATCATTTTTTTATGTTTATTGGCCTTTTGTATCTCTTCTGTGATGAATACTCTCTTCATATCCTCTCCCCACTTTTGGATGGGGTCATTTATTTATTTATTGTTATTGTTGCTGAGTTTGAGGAACTCTATATATTTTGGTTATTAGCCTTTTGTCTGGTGTGTGTGGCATGTGAAGATCTTCTCCAATTTTGTAAAGAATTTCTCTGTAGGTCCCTCCTGTATTGCTGGTGGGAATGTAAACTGATCCAACCCCTGTAGAGAGTAGTCTGGAGAATCCACACAAGGCTATAAATGAACCTTCCTTATGACCCAATAATTCCTCTCCTAGGGATATATCCTAAGGATTCAAGCACACTGATCCAAAAAGATATGTATATACCTATGTTCACAGCAGCACAATTCATAATAGCCAAAACCTGGAAACTACCCAGGCTCCCAACAACAGATGAATGACTGAGAAAGTTGTGGTATATATACACAATGGAATACTACTCGGCTATTAAGAATAATAAATCCATCTAGGATGGAACTAAAAAGAATTATGTTAAGTGAGATACGTCAGAGAAAGACAAGTATGAGATGATCCCACTCATAAGCAGAAGCTGAGAAAGAAGAACAGAAAGGGAAGCACACAGCAGAATTTGACTGAGTTTGGAGTACTGCACCAAAATAAAAAACTCTGGGGAGAGGGTAAGAGTAGATTTTCAGTTCCACTATAGTGGGGTGCAGGTAGGAACACAGACCTTTGGCACCAGGAATGGTGTTAATATACATTCCTACTAACTTATAGTCTTATAAATCACTATTTAATCAATATGAGAAGGGAAAATAGATAGAATGTCTCAATCTTTTTAATGCATAGACCTCAGTTCTGAGTATGACCCATTCTTCTGTTTGCTGTCCTAGTTCTTCCCACCTTTTCCTGCAAACAAACTCTATCTCTTTCCTTTCTTCCTTCCTTCCTTCCTTCCTTCCTTCCTTCCTTTCTTCCTATCATCTATCTGTCTATCTATCTATCTATCTATCTATCCATCTATCCATCCTCCATCTCTGGTAAAAAATAAATGGAATGAAATCAACAAAGAACAAACAGAACAAATAAACCCCTTTTATCCTCCCCCCACTCCCTTTATATGTTTCTAAAAGACTAGGCTTTTTCTCCTTCACTGTCTTTCCCCTGTCTTTTTCTTGGTTTCTAGATCTGAACTTCATCCTAAAAGCACAGCAAAACTTCTTTCACCCCCAGAAAGTTTTCCTTTACATTTAGATTTGTCTCTACTATCCTCAGGATAATTCTCTCCATTTCTTCCTCCAATCATTGTTCTAGATCTCCCCTTCTTAATACTTGTCAAAGTTCCTTTTAAAATTTTTTTCCTTTATTGGGGTATTAATGTTTTACATTTGACAGTAAATACAATAATTTGTACATGCATAACATTTCTCAGTTTTTCACATAACAATACAACCCCACTAGGTCCTCTGTCATCCTTTGTGGACCTGTACTCTCCCCCCTACCCACCCCAGAAACTTTTACTTTGGTGCAATATACCAACTCCAGTTCAGATTCTATTTGTGTTTTCTCTTCTGATCTTGTTTTTCAACTTCTGCCTGAGAGTGAGATCATCCCATATTCATCCTTCTGTTTCTGACTTATGTCACTTAACATGAATTCTTCAAGCCCTATCCAAGATGGGCTGAAAATGGTGAAGTCACCATTTTTAATAGCTGAGTAGTATTCCATTGTGTATATATACCACAACTTGCTCATCCACCTGGGTTGCTTCAGGGTTTTGGCTCTTACAAATTGTGCTACTATGAACATAGGTATACAAAAATCTTTTTGGATGGGTATGTTGGTTTCCTTAGGATATATCTCCAGGAGAGGAATTGCAGGGTCATAGGGTAGGTCCATTTCTAGCCTTCTGAGAGTTCTCCAGACTGTTCTCCACAGAGATTGGACCAATTTACATTCCCACTAGCAGTGCAGAAGGGTTCCTTTGACCCCACAATCTCTCCAACATTTGCTGCTGTTACCTTTTCTGATGTATGACATTCTCATAGAAGTGAAGTGGTATCTGATTGTTGTCTATTTGTCAAAGTTCTTGAAGGTTATGTGCCCATAATTTTTACTTCATCACCTTCCAGCAATTAAACTCACAAGAAGTTGGCTTTTTCTTCCATTACATCCATAAAATTTATTGAAGATCCCAAATAACTTACTTTGTTGCTACACCCATCATAGATTTCTTTTTTTTATTTATTTTCCCTTTTGTTGCCCTTGTTGTTTTTTATTGTTGTAGTTATTGTTGTTGTTGTTATTGATGTCGTCATTGTTAGATAGGACAGAGAGAAATGGAGAGAGGAGGGGAAGACAGGGGGAGAGAAAGACAGACACCTGCAGACCTGCATCACCGCCTGTGAAGCGACTCCCCTGCAGGTGGGGAGCCGGGGCTCGAACCGGGATCCTTGCGCTGGTCCTTGTGCTTGGCGCCACGTGAGTTTAACCTGCTGCGCTACCGCCCGACTCCCCATAGATTTCTTTACTCTCATCTTTTTTATGAGCTGGTGGCTCATGCATGCATGATTCAATTACTCTAGGCCACCCTCTCATTCAGAATGAAATAAAGAAAAAAACTGAGAGACACTTCAGCATCAGAGTCTTCTCCAGTGTCCTGACACTCTCATTTGGTGTCAGAACTCCAATCTGGATTGTGCAAATGACAAGGCAGGGGCCCTATATAATGAGCTATTTCCCTAGCTCACTTTGCTAAATTCTTGGCAATATCCAACCCTGTGATTTTGTTCTTCCTTGAAATATCCTGTCTTTGTTGTCATAAGTATCTCATAGTTTTCTCTTATGAGTGTACTTCTTGTTTCTTTTTTTTTTTTTTTTCTCCTCCAGGGTTATTGCTGGGCTTGGTGCCTGCACCATGAATCCACCGCTCCTGGAGGCCATTTTTCCCCTTTTTTGTTGCCCTAGTTGTTGCAGCCCCGTTGTGGTTATTATTGCCATTGTTGACGTTGCTTTGTTGTTGGATAGGACAGAGAGAAATGGAGAGAGGAGGGGAAGACAGAGAGAGAAGGGGAGAGAAAGATAGACACCTGCAGACCTGCTTCACCACCTGTGAAGCGACTCCCCTGCAGGTGGGGAGCTAGGGGCTTGAAGCAGGATCCTTATGCCTGTCCTTGAGCTTTGTACCACCTGTGCTTAACCCATTGCACTACTGCCCAACTCCCATAAGTGTACTTCTTTAGAATTTTTTGTAGGCTCCAGTACCTCTGCCTACTAACTAAATCTTGGAGTCCTTAGAGTTCTATATTATGCTCTTTTGCTCTCTCAATTTAAATGGTCCTTTTGAAAATCTCCCCTGATCTCTAAGCAATCTAAAATGGGGTGGTTATCCCCAAATTTACTTGTCCAGCCCAAAGCTCTAGACTATAACACTGAGGTTAAAGACATCTAGTCAGCTGCCTAACATAATTAAAAATAATTCCTCTTTCATAATGGCAGAGGAAGACCTAGTAGTGGTTGAATTGTTATGTGGAAAACTGAAAATTGTTACATATATATAAACTATTGTATTTTATTGCCAACTGTAAACCATTAATCTCCCAATAAATTTTTTAAAAATCATTCCTCTTCTCCTTTATCACCATTTCTAGTCCCACCTTTAAAATTGTTCTTTTTACCAAACCTGTCAGGTAACACTCTTTTTCTTTGCCACCTAAAAACTTCTTGAAATTTCATTTTCTCTTAAATCCTCTCCAATTAAGCTTTCACCTCTACAACTGCACTGAAATAGCTCTTATCAAGGTCACCCATGGACTCTGCATTGCTAAAGGCAGTGGACAATTCTCTGGTCTCAACTTACTTTGATCTTTAGCAGCATTTGATTCAGCTAATCATTCATCTAATTTTCTAGTTACTGCTCTCTTCTGATTGCCCCTTCTATCTTGCTGGCTTTCCTTCTCAAACTTCTTTGCTCATTTCTCCCTGCTCTTTTTTTTTTTTTTTTTTTTTTAGAGAGAGAGACAGAGAAATGGCAAAGGAAGGGAGGAAGGGTGATAGAGCAGGAAAGAGACAGAGAGATATCTGTAGTACTGCTTCACTGCTTCCCCCCTGCTGACGGGGACCAGGGGTTTGAACCTAGGTCTTTTTGCATGATATTATATATGCTCTTCCAGGTGTGCCACTATCTGGCCTCCTCTTCTTGGTTCTTTAAAAAAAATGGATTTATTTATTTATTTATTCATTTATTTGGAGCCAAGGGGTGGTACACACACTACAGTGTGCAAGAACCCCAGTTCAAGGCCCTGGTTTCCAGGGGGAAACCTTCATGAGTGGTGAAAAAGAGCTGCAAGTCTCTCTGTCTTTCTCCCTATCTCCCCTCCCCTCCCAATTTCTATCTTCATCCAATAATAAAAATAAATAAAATTTATAAAAAATACATTAAAAATCTTTAAAAATACTTTATTTATTTATTCATTGGATTGACAGACAATTGGGGGAAATAGAGAAGGAGAGAGGAAGAGAGATACCTGTAACACTGCTTCATTGATTGTGAAGCTTCCCCCCCCACACAAGTGAAGACCAGGGTCTTGAGTTCAGATCACTGCGCATGGTAACGTGTGCTTTACTGAAAGTGGTACCACCCAGCCACTCCCTGGTTATTAATAATGGGATAAAACAAGGCTCACTGGGAGTCGGGCTGTAGCACAGCGGGTTAAGCGCAGGTGGCGCTAAGCTCAAGGACTGGCGTCAGGATCCCGGTTCGAGCCCCCGACTCCCCACCTGCAGGCAGGTCCCTTCACAGGCGGTGAAGCAGGTCTGCAGGTGTATATCTTTCTCTCCCCCTCTCTGTTTTCCCCTCCTCTCTCCATTTCTCTCTGTCCTATCCAACAACAACGACATCAATAATAACTACAACAATAAAACAACAAGGGCAACAAAAGGGAATAAATAAATTAAATTAAATTAAAAAAAAAAGGCTCACTGACCCTATGCCCCTTTCCTGAAAGATCTCCTTTAATATCAAGGCTTAAATGTCTTGGATATGTCTGATTCCCAAATGAATCTCTTCACTATAGATCTCTTTCAGCTGCTAGTCTTATAGCTACAACATCTTTACTTGGATACTTCTAAAAGGTCTAAAATTGAATCCAGCTCCAAACATCTCATCTGCCCACAGCCTACTACACATCAGTAATATATAGCAACTCATTCTCCCAGTGTGCTGGTCCAAACCTCACTGTCACTATTCATTTACAAATTATTCATCTGGAGTCCTTTTACTAAGGTTTGTTTGTTTTGCCCTGATTTCAAAAATTGTTTTTAAAGAGGGATCTTTGGATAGCTGCCAAGATTGAGCAATCTTAAATTTGTTTCCAATTGACTCTGTCCTCAGAGGACATCAATACTTTCCTCTCATAAGTTTGTAGAATTTGCTCTTTGGTCCTCTGGAAAGGTTTCTTGCTTTAGTCCTTTCCTTGACTGAGTCATTCATCTTTCAGTTTATCTAATCCCAACATTTGAAATGGCTTGAGTTGGTTTGGTTTGGCTTTGGCTTTGGTTGTTATGACTCTTGTCTTACCTTGTTAATATTCTCTGTGGCTTGAAGTAACTACAGCGATCCTTTCCCAGGTTATTTGGATTTCTGTTTTTATGCTTGCTATGCTCTTTTAAGTCTTTCCTTCATTTTATTCACCTGCAGAATGCTTGCTTAGTTACCATGCTGATTCTTTTCATCTTGCTCATGATTCTAGCAGAAAGCTCCAGGCTCCTTTTTTGCTTTGATAGAAAGAAGATGATTTCTCATTAACACCTTCCTAACCTTATCTGGGACCATTTTTCAGCTGTATTTTGAGGTCTAAAGGTTGCATTCCACTCATTTTCCTATGACCTGAGGGCAGGAACTTGGAAAGAGCTTGACAAACTTACTGGAGGCCTTAGTATAGGGCTGGGTTTCCTCTTTTCTTCTAAGGTTTTGGTTATGTCCATGTTGAAGTACTGCCTGGTCCTTGGTCCTGATCCACAGGTATCAGCACATCCCCTGAGCCAGCATGGATTTCTGGAAGATGATGAAATCTAATGGATTTTCTTGGCTTGACTGTGATAGTGAGGCCATAGGCAAGACTCTCTACTGTTAGATTTCCTTGATTTTCTTCAGAGTGACCCTAAATAAATTTATTTGCTTCTTTACAAACCAGGGAGTAGTTGGTGAGAATTCTCAAGGTTTGGAATTCTCTTTTCTTGTATCACTTCTAAGAAAATGGATGATGTGGGTATGGTAGGAGCTGCATAGAATCACAGGAAAAACTCGTGTTTTCCCTCTTGTTACACTCTAACCAGTTTCTTTTCTTTTTTAAAAAAATATTTATTTATTTATTGCCTTTTTGTTGTCCTTGTTGTTTTATTGTTATAGTTATTATTGTTGTTGTTGTCTTCATTGTTGGATAGGACAGAGAGAAATGGAAAGAGGAAGGGAGACAGAGAGAGGGGGAGAGAAAGATAGACACCTGCAAACCTGCTTCACCGCTTGTGAAGCGACTCCTCTGCAGGTGGGGAGCCGGGGCCTCGAACCAGGATCCTTATGCTGGTCCTTGCGCTTTGCACCAGGTGCACCTAACCTGCTGTGCTACCACCCGACTCCCCTCTTTCCAGTTTCTTGCCTAAAGGTAACCAACCTCTTCCCTTGTTTGGTTCATACTGGTAACATTTTTAACTGACTTATTTCATTTAGTGATTCTGGAAGCCAAGTAAATGTTTTCTAATTGTGAGGAGACAGCAATTTTACCCTCCCATTTTCAACTTTACCCTCCCAGTTTCAACGACAGGATTGAGGGGGGAAAAAGAGATGAAATGAATCTTTTAACAGTGCAGGAACTATTCTCCTCATTAACTTTTTTTAAAACCCAAGCACTGTTCAGCTCTGGCATATGGTGATGCTGAAGATTAAATTTGGGACCTCAGTCTCAGGAAAAAAATTGTTTGTATAACCATTGTTCTGTCTCCCTAGCCAATTTCTTATTTACTCTTTCTGCTGCCCTTTCTTCAGGAGTGGTAGAGAGCTAACACAAATGCTTGAATTTAGGGCAGTAAAAATGGGTGCATTCAGGAAGCTGCCCCTACTCAGCATGAAAACTCAATGTGGCTGGGGAGCAAAAGGGGCAGGTGGCTTGAGCCCCAGGTGATGGAAGGAGACAGGTAGGGAATTTAAGCTTCAGCAGTGACCTTGGGATGGAACAGTAAACAGACAGTGGTGGGATTGGTGAGGGAGCTGAAAATCTGACACTTCCCTACAAGGTCCACAGCTCCCTGTTGGAGGAAAAAACAGCATCACCAAGGAGAAATGAAAATATGGCAACTGAGCATTCAAGCTTGGAATTAATGAGCAAATCCCATCAAACCTTTGGCACCATGGGCTTCAGCCTCAGAAAGCAGACACCTTTTAAGCGCCAGTGATTATCCCTGTGTCTTCATCTCCAGGCTCTATCTCTGTGATGGATTGTCACCTGAACAGTGCCCTGGCATTTTCACACAGAAAATAATTGGCTGCAGAAGGTTGTTGGATGTCTTTGTGCGAATAAAACTGCAAAAAACAAATTCACTCAACACACATTTTTAAAAAAATGTTTTGAATCTGAGATCACAGATTCTGTGTTTATCTGACTTCTCTGTGATATGGAGTTATTCCTTATAATAAAATAAAGATTAATAAACTGAAAACAATTCAGTAGTTTTTCAGTGGTTAAATAGCCATGTGCTTCAGAGAGATTTCTGGAGCATTTCTGTTCCTCTCCAAATCATTTGCAGGAATATAGAATTCTCTAGACTGCTTAGAGAAAGAAACTTAGCACCATTGACCCAAGTATATAATGTTAACAGAGCTGCAGAAGCTCTATAACAGTAACTAAACTTTATTGATATAATAATATTAATCAATTAATATATGTAAGCTAAGTTCAGACACTGAGTTTACCTATTTAGTTCTCATGATAATCATAATGCTACTATCATCTCTAATTTTTATTTTCTTGGGGGTACAGTATAGTTGTTGACGTATGGGTATAATTTCTCTTCTCCCCATGATAGGTATCTTCAAAACACTCTCACCCTCAGCCTAAGTCCTTTTCTGCCATCATGTACAAAGACCCCACACCCTCTCCAACTCCTTTCCCATTCTTCCCCCGAGTCCTTTGCTTTGATGGACTACATCATACTCAGTTCAAGTTTCACTTTGTGTTTTCCCTTTTTGTCTTTGTATCTTAAAAGCTATCTACAAGTGAGATCATTTGATATTCATCCTTCTCTTTTTGGCTTCTCTCACTTAACATAATTCTTTCATATTCCATCCAAACTGAGGCAAAAGACATAATTTCATTGTTTTTAACAGCTGTCTAGTACTCCATTATGTCAGCTCTGTTTTACAAAAGAGATTGTGACTTGAGTAAGTCTAGTAGCTTGCACAAAACCACACAAAAATATACCCTGCAGTAATCCTAGAGCATTTACAATCACTAGAAACTCATATTAGTTATCTATTGCTGCAGAACAAACTACTCCAAAATTTAGTAGGTTGGGCCTGGGACTTCTGGAATAGTGTAGTGAATGTTTTTGTGTTTTTTTTTAACTTAGTGCCCTAGACAGTATCAGTTATCTTGGTGTCTGCAGTTTAAAAGTCTGAGCATTACTTGGTCTCTGTCACTAGGGCTTCACAAGGCCACATGAAGGTATCAGTTCTCTTGAGGTTGCATGGGGGAAAGATCCGATTCTGCTCTCACTCCCTGGTGATTGACAAGATGTAGTTCCTTGCTGGCATGTGGCCAAACACCACCCTGGATTCCTCATAATATGGAAATGATCACAGAACATAAAGAGACAGCTTCTGTCATCAGAACAAGTAAACAACAATCAAGAGGGAAGAAGCTTAGCAATTAAGATGTCCCAGATCTTGGAACCTAATTTTGATCTCATCATTCACTACATGTGAGAATCACTAGACCCAGCCCTTACTTGCAGGGAGGAGGTTACATGGGAGTGTGACTCCAAGGATACAGTGACCAGGAATTATTCAGAAGTCACTATCCACAGCACCCTTCTCATAATCACACCACCACCACCACTCACAGGATGGCTAAATATCTGATTGTATCATGTGAGTGTAACCTCTAAGCCACAGCTAATGGTAATAGACACCTACCCTAAGCATGGCAATTAGATTCTATTCCCCAGGAATTCTGATTTGTGACTCAGAGACCCTGGTTGATTTCTGCTTGTGGTCTGAAATGAATTGAAGCTATTTAGCAGTCATCTTCTGCTGTGCTCAACGATAAATGCAGAGAGAGAGAGAGAATAGATAGATGAATATAAGTTTATGCTTCCCTTGTGTCTGATGTGCCTTACCTCGCCCCTCTGCATTCCAAAGCAGACAGCTAGGGAGGAATCCAGCCTATCTGGAAGGGATAAGACCCAGGTAACTAAGTAGCACCAGGGCCAAAGATCATGTGCCTGCCAAAGATCACTGTGGCAATGTCTGCATTCCCTTTGTAACAGAGATGTAAAACTTGGGGCAGGGTTGAGGGGTTGTGTCAGTTAGTAGCATAGCAGGTTAAGTGCAGGGCATAAGGATCCATGTTCCAGCCTCCATCTCCCCACCTGCAGGGGGGTTGCTTCACAGGTGGTAAAGCAGGTCTGCAGGTGTCTATCTTTCTCTCCTCCTCTCTGTCTCCCCCCCTCAGATTTCTCTCTGTCCTATCCAACAACAACAATAATAACGACAACAAGCAACAAAATGGGAAAAATAGCCTCCAGAAGCAGTGTATTCACAGTGCAGGCACTGAGCCCCAGCAATAATCCTAGAAACAACAACAAAAAGTGTGTGAGAGAGAGATGTAAGACTCTATTAAACCTGTGTTGTTCCTTTGTCTGGTGGAGAGAACTTCCTGGAGCTACCCAGATCTCTCACCCACCAGTGTATTAAAATTCCTCTCTCTTTTCACCACACCTGGCTCTGGTCTTGTGTTTTGGGATAAATTCTGCAGTGTGTGTGTGTGTGTGTGTGTGTGTGTGTGTGTGTGTAATAGAATAGAGATTGGCGGTGGCAGGGCGGTGGCACACCATTTTAAGCACACGTAGTATGAAGTACAAGGACCTATTCAAGGATTCTGGTTGGAGCCCCCAGCTCCCCACTTGCAAGGGGTCACTTCACAAGTGGTGATGCAGGTCTGCAGGTGTCTATCTTTCTCTCTTCCTCTCTATCTTCCCCTCCTCTCTCAATATCTCTCTGTCCTACCCCCAAAAAATCTAAGAAAATGGCCACCAAGAGCAGTGGATTTATAGTGCAGATACCAAGCCCCAACGGTAACCCTGGATGCAAAAAAAAAAAAAAAAGAAAGAAAGAAAGAAAAGAAAAGAAAAGAAAGAAGAAATAGAGATTGGCTACAGTTCTAGCCCCTAGATTTGAAAAAGGTAAAATCCAAACATTAGATTTATCTCACTTGTTCTAAGGAGAGTCATACTGTCAATACTTAATGTGACACAAACACCAATCACTCTGAAGGAATACACCATAATCTTTGTGGAAGCTGGTAGCCCATCAAATCTAAGAAATTGAAAATCACCTGAATGGGAGTCAGATTCTTAGCCTCACAGAGAATTCTCAGTATGCTTAGATTTTTTTCACTACCCCAATGGGGAGTTAATATTTCTTCCAGAGAAGTCACAGAAGAGTTTCTGTGCTAATGTCAAGTGCATTCACTGTGATAACTAGGAGGATACATACAGCCTATACAGGGGTAACAGGTCTCCGTGAGATCTGTCAGAAAGGACTGACATCACACTGAGTAGTGTGGTGTGAGGGGCATGTCACTCCCACTAGGACCATGGAGCTGCTTGAAGTGCTTCAGGTGTGATGAACACACTGGCCTTATATAGTTCTATGTATTCATAGATATATAGTGACTATCAGATACTGCAGTGACATGGCTAGGGCAAAACAAAACAAAAATTACAATGAGATGACGGTTTGGGAAAGGCTTAAATTTGTCATTTTTAAATTAAATGACTGAGTCTAGGGCATAATTCAATAGTAGCACACAGGACTCACATGCCTGAGTTCACAGAAGTCTATGGTTTGATTGCCAACACCAACATATGCCAGAGCCAAGTAGTATTTTGGGGCCTCTCTCTCAAAATACAAAAGCTTCTTCTAAATAAATTAAATAAGAGGAGGGATAGATAGCATAACAGGCTCCAAAGTCCAAGGTTCAGTCCCTGGCACCACCATAAACCAAAGCTGAGCAGTGCTCTGGAAAAAATAATTAAGTTAATTGAGTGTTGATCTACTTTAAAACAGAGAGCTCTCACACAGTCCAATTCTACTTGGGAACAGAAATTTGATATCACATTCCCAAGAATTTCTACCCTGACTTTCTCCCACAATTTTCTTCTCCATTAAGAATACACACTGAGTGTCTTCAGAAATTGATCACTGGAGGACTTTTGCCTTGAACATTAAATATAGATCAGTTTTTTTCCCTTTTTTGAGATTATCTTTTGAGTTAAACTTGTGTATGATGGCAATATAATCAAATGATGTTTTTCTCACCTCACATATTGTGAACAATTTCTCTGCTTCTTTGTTCAAGGAAATAGGTTCATTGGTACAACTTCCACAAACAGTTATGTATGTCCCTGCCTTACAATTGCCAAGTGTGCACATTTTCTTTCTAAAATACCTCCACACACTAAAGCCAAGTTCAATATTCAAAACTATAAGTCATGGCTCACAATATGAGCTTTCTTTGAATCAGGGATTTTGCTGTGGTTAAGGGAGAAATAGTATCATATGCAGCTGTAGTTCCCTTTCTTCAAATATTGTACTTGTAAGAAGACTGGGCAGTAGTGCACCTGCTTAAGCACAAGCATTACAGTGTGCAAAGACCCAGGTGCAAAGTCCCCAGCCCCCACCTGCATGGGGGACACTTCACAAGCAGTGAAACAGTACTATAGGTGTCTCTATCTCCCTCTCTCTCTCTCTTTAATTTTTTATTATCTTTATTTATTTATTGACTAGAGACATCTAGAAATTGAGAGGGAAGGAGATGATAGAAAAGGGGAGAGACAGAGACACCTGTAGCCCTGCTTCACCATTTGTGCAGCTTTCCCCCTGCAAGTGGGAACCAGGGGCTCAAACCCCAGGTCCTTGTGCACTGTAATATATACACTCAAACAGGTGTGCAACCACCAGGTCCCTTCTATCTCCCTCTCTGTCTCCCTTCCCTTCTCAACTTCTGTCTCTTCAGAATAAATAAAAAATATTTTTTAAATAATAAAAAGAAAATAAAGACAAAGCTTTTACTTGTGAAATCCTGCCCTGGGTATCAAGTTAAACTTACAGCACCCACAAGGCTACATGGAGCATGTCCTTTGGAGACTGACTAGTAGCAGGACTATTTAGTATACTGGGTGTGCTCTCCGTGTGCCAGGCACCACAAGAAATCATCTACATGCACTAACCCCATTGTAGCTTCTCAACAACCCTTCCAGCCACTACTACTTTTTATATCATTTCAAGGAGAGGGGGGGACGAACGATGGTATTTATTTGTAGTACAGTTAGTTGTTGGTACATGAATACAGTTTTCCATCTCCCAATAATAGCTATATAAAAAAGACTCTGACCTCCAACTTAAGTCCTTTCTACCATCATACACCAGGACCCCTAACCCTCCCAGAAACTATTATTATCTCCACTTCACAGAAGAGGAAACTAATGAAAAGCTTCAGAAATTTGACCACAGGTGCACATTTTGTAAGTGTCGTGGAGCAGTGATTTGGATTTCATTGTTTACTCAGAACATATATATATTTATTTATTTATTTATTGGGGGATTAATAATTTACAATCAACAGTAAAATACAATAGTTTGTGCATGCATAACATTTCCCAGTTTTCTACATAACAATTCAGCCCCCACTAGGTCCTCCTCTGCCATCATGTTCCAGGACCTGAACCCTCCCCCAACAACCAGAGTCTTTTAGTTTGGTGCAATACACTAACTCCAATCAGAACTACCATGTATTATCCCTGAATCTGAGATTCTTTTTTTTTTAAGTTTTTTTATTTATTTTCCCTTCTGTTGCCCTTGTTGTTTTATTGTTGTTCTTGATGTCATCGTTGTTGGATAGGACAGAGAGGAATGGAGAGAGGAGGGGAAAACAGAGAGGGGGAGAGAAAGAAAGACACCTGTAAACCTGCTTCACCTCCTATGAAGGGACTCCCATGCAGGTGGGGAGCCCGGGGACTTGAACTGGGATCCTTATGCCATGAATCTGAGATTCTAAAAGCATCAAACTTACTGCCTTAAGCAGTCTAATATAATTAGTAACCTTCCAGATAGTTGCTGCCAAGTATGGCCCCCTTCTTTGCACTGCCCTCTCCCTTCAATTACCCTACAACTTTAAGAACTTAAAGTGTTACCAGTTAGTTATTGCTGCTGAGTAAACCCTCCAGCAACTAAATATTAAACAACAGGCACTTAGTGCTCATGAGTCTGTATCTGTCAGCAGAGCAGTCCTTCTGGTCTCAACAAAACTTGCTCAGATATCTTTGGTCAGTCTGGATCAGGCAGGCAGCTCTACTGATTTTAACTGTGTTCTCACTTAATTGGGAATCTACTGGTTAAAGCTGATTTGATGGCCTCATGCTGAAATGACTGGTCTCTACTACGTGTGGTTCTCATCCTCCAGTGCATTTTCAGATGGTGATGGCAATGCTTTAAAAACAAAAGGCAGCAGAGGACTGCAACCCACTGAGGGCCCAGACATGAAACTAATAGGTGCTCACTTTGATTACATTCTACTCACCAAAGCAAGACACAAGGCTAGCCTGGAGTAAGAGTGGGCAGGGACTAGAAAATCTTACAGTATCTGCAATGTGTCCTGGTACCCCACCTCCCCAGAGTCCTACCCAACTACAGAAATATAGAAACAGGCTGGGAGTATGGACTGACCTGCCAACACCCATGTCCAGACTAATACTGCTACTCTCCAGGCAGGTTTTCTGGTAGAGTACTCCACCTCCTCTTTTCTCCAGAGTACTAGTCTTCCCTCTTCCCTCTTGCAGCAGTCTGTTTTCTCTCATTCTCCACATTTCCTCATGTCAAAATGGCTCACTTTTTTTATCTTTGTAAAGCACGCTTACACCCATTGCCTCTTGGCTTCTCCCAAATTATCTTTGAGAGAGGCGGGATCAGGCTAAACAGAAGCAATTACAGAAGCCAGACCTCCTAACATCTGCACCCCATAAAGATGTTTGGTCTATACTCCCAGAGGGATAAAGAATAGGGAACTTTCCAATGGAGAGGAGGGGATACAGAACTCTGGTGGTGGGAACTGTATGGAATTGTACCCCTCTTATTCTATAACCTTGTCAATTATTATTAACTCACTAGTAAAATGAAATTAAAAAAGAAAATCTTATAGCAAAGGGTGTGAGTATAGGGAGTCATTAATTGGGGCTGCCAATGTAACTTATCTTCCATAATGAGTAACTAGAAAAATAGCAAACTCCTATTTTGACACCAATAGTAATATTGGCGAGTATTGCAGAGTATATGTGGATTCTGACTCTATTACTCTATAACCATTGCTCCTTATATGAGATGAGGATATTTATAAAACAAACAAATAAACAAAAAACCTCTGCACAGTGTATAGTCTGAACTTTTGCTAACTTTGTTCAACCAATTGGACCCTGGCCAGCATCCTGGTGGCATCTGGAACCTGGTGATTGAAAAGAGAGTTAACATACGAAGCCAAACAATTTGTTGAGCAATCATGGATCCCAAGCTTGGAATAGTGGAGAGGAAGTGTTAGAGAGGTACTCACTGCAAACTCTAGTGTACTTCTGCTTTCAGGTATATATTTTGCAGTAGTTTATGGATACATGTGCACATAAGCTCTCTCTCACAGAAACTGGTGTATATCTAGGTTATGGGACTTTGTTAGAAAGTGAACTACCTGAGATGAAATTAGAGTGTACTATAAAAGGAAAGGTCTCACCCAAGTAATGAAGTTGAAGGGTTGTCATTCCACACGTGAAGTCTCTGGACACAGTCTGAGGTGAAGCATGTTGAGGTGGCAATCATTGCGTTGGTTAGGGTGTGATCGGCGAATGCAATATTATTTGGTTTGGATTGGGAGATGCATACGGGAAAGTGGACCCTATCCAAGGGTTCCAGGACTGGGGGAAGTAGGGGTTCTATAGTGGAGATGTGAGGTTCCTGCTGTAATTTGATCAGGTCCTGCTTTTAGTTTCCCTTTCAGATCTTCTTAATCAACTTCTGTTGATGAGTGGGATCATCCCATACTCATCTTTATCTTTCTGACTTAGTTCACTTAACATAATTCCTTCTAGCTCTGTCCAAGATGGGTCAGAGAAGGTGGGTTCATTGTTTTTGATAGCTGCAGCAGCACAATTCTTAATAGCCAAAACATGGAAGCAACCCAGGTGCCCAACAACAAATGGATGGCTGAGAAAGTTGTGGTATATATACACCAGGGAATACTATTCAGCTATAATAACATATATAATATCTTATATAATATACATAAATAATATATATATATATATATATTTTAATGAACCCACCCCACCTTCTTTGACCCATCTTGGATGGAACTAGAAGGAATTATGTTAAGTAAGATAAGTCAGAAAGACAATGATGAGCATTAGATGATCTCACTCATAAACAGAAGTTGAGAAAGAAGAACAGAAAGGGAAACTCAAAGCAGAATCTGACTGAGTTTGGAGTACTGCACCAATGTAAAAAACTCTGGGTAGAGGGTGAGGGCAGATTCTCATTTTCACTGTGTGTGTGTTTGGGGAGGGGGGAAAGGGGAGAGACGTTTGGGGCGGGAATAGTGCTAATATACACACCTACTAACTTATAGTTACAAATTTATAGTCACAAATTTAAAACTTAGTCACAAATTTAAAAAAAATTAAAAAATAAAAAAGGTGAGCCGTTTTGACATGAGGAAATGTGAAGGATGAGAGAAAATAGATTACAGCAAGAGGAAAGAGGGAAGATTAGGAATCTGGAGAAAAAAGGAGGTGGAGTACCCTACCAGAAAACCTGCCTGGGTAGTAGCAGTATTAGTCTGCTTTACCTCTTCCCTAGACCCTTATGTTAAAGAAAAGCAGACAGCCCCTTACCCACATAATACATTGGCTACACTGCCCCCTGCTGACCATCCTGTGTAAGAACAGAGACAGTGAACCGTGAATAACAAACTTGGGTTTCAGAGTCTGTAAGAGAGTGGAAGACACTTGAGATCCCCGCAAGAATCAAATAACTATGAGGACTTGCCTCTCTAGTCCCAAAGCTGTTTATTGGACCTGAATTACAGTTCCTCCTTTCCCATTTTTCCATTTTTCTCAAATATCAAGGGACATAGCTCCTGACTTTTTCTGCTAGGTGCTGATATCATCCCCTCTCTAAGCTATGACTAGAACATAGGACCTGGTCTCCAAGTTTCTCTATCATTAGAAAATACAAAGCCTAAGGATTATATTTTCTTCCAGAGTTTTATCACTAATCACCATGGGGGATATGGCAGAAGGGTGGGCAGATGGGGTGGAGACGGATGTGATAAAGCAAAGAAGTCATCCAAATTAGTGAGATAGCATGACTTCCCCTTAGGGAACAGAGTTAGTAAACAGGAAGCTGGGGTTTAAAAGAAGCTTTCTGGGCCTGGGAGACAATTTAATGGTTATGCAAAAGGCTTTCATGGCCGAGGTTCTAGAAGTCCCAAATTCAATCCGGCACCACCATCACAAGCCAGAGATAAGCAGCAGTGCTTTGGTGGTAATACTAATACTACTAATACTAATACTAATAAATACTAATACTAATATGGTGGCAATACTAATACTAATGCTAATGCTAATGCTAATGCTAATGCCATAGTATATAAAATAAAGAGCCCGGGTTATTTTAAAAATAAAAGTGAACTGGGAGTCGGGCGGTAGTGCTGCAGGTTAAGCGCAGGTGGCCAAAGCACAAGGACCAGCATAAGGTTCTAGCCCCCGGCTCCCCACCTGCAGGGGAGTCGCTTCACAGGCGTCTTGCAGGTGTCTTTCTCTCCCCCCTCTCTGTCTTCCCTTCCTCTCTCCATTTCTCTCTGTCCTGTCCAACAACAACGACATCAATAATAACTGCAACAATAAAAACAACAATGACAACAAAAGGGAGTAAATAAAATAAATATTAAAAAAATAAAATAAAATAAAGGTGGACTTTCTGACTCTGACACTCATCTTGCTTATCCACTAACTCACATGCACCCCACTGAAAGCTAATGTTTGTGACTTGTAGACTCTAAGAGTTAGGTAAATTTAGGTTCTAATCCCCATCTTGCTTCTATGTTGCTTGCTATCTGTGTGAACTTTCATACTATTCTTAAATTAATTTTTTAAGATTATTTGATTATATAAGAAAGATACCAGAGTACTGTTCAGCTCTGAATATGCTGTTACTAGGAATCAAATCTAGGACCTCTGGAGTCTCAAGTACGCAAGTATTTTAACATTGAGCTACCTCTCTAAGCTACTACCTAAATTCTCAAAGTTTCCATTTCTTCATCTGTAAAATAAATAGACTCTATGTTTGATAACCAGGACAAAAAAGATATACAATAATATATGTAAATAGCATATAACACAGACCCTGGTAACACTAAGCATTTGAAAAATGATAACTGACCTTGTATTTATATATATTTTTTCAACCATGCTGAATCCTTTTTGAAGACATTATTTGGTGTTCCAGGAGGTGGTGCAGTGGATAAAGCATTAGGCTCTCAATCATGAGGTCCTGAGTTTGATCACAGCACATGTACTACAGTAATGTCTGTTTTTCTTTCTCTCTCTCTCCTCCTGTCTTTGTCATTAATAAATAAGACATTTTTTGGCCTTCTTTTGGCTGGTGATGCACAGGGGATCCAGGAGAGAATAAGGCAGCAGGCAATAAAGAATATAGGACATTTATTGGAATAAACAAGTTAAGAAATAGTCACCTTGAGGCCTGACAGTGGCATACCTGGTTTAGTGCATGTGTAACAATGCACAAGGTCCCAAGTTCCAGCCCCCCATCTTTACCTGCAGGGAGAAAGCTTTTTGAGTAGTGAAGCAGTTGCAGGTGTTTCTCTGACTCTCTTCCTCTCTATCACCCCCTTCCCTCTTGATTTCTGGCTGTCTCTGTCTAATAAATAAATAAAGATAATTAAAAAATTAAAAAATAAAATAAATAGTCGCCAAGATAAGGGTGAGTAGTAAAAAAGGAGCCACCTGCCACAAAGGTGAGACAGAGGCAGGCATGTCAGCAAGAGAGCCAACTGCCTCCTGCTAGGCAGGAGTGCTTTAGTTATATGCTTCCATTGAAATTAGGTTCTGTGAGAAGGCAGGGGGAAGGAGGATATGCTAGCCACCCTGGTGTCAGGGGCAGACTTCCGTCCTATTCAATTTCAAGGCATGGAAGCCTTTTCTTTGGATATTCAGAATAACTAGGATCTGACTACTAGTTTTTACACTTGTGAATGTCTTAAGTCTAAGAGTGTTCACTGACCTACCTCTGAACTGTTGTTGCTATTCTGTCAGCCTGGAAAAAGCCTTATTTTATGCCAGAGCAATTTTCATCTGAATCATTTTGTTGGAAGAAGCCTAATTTTTCACCCATGATTCTGCCATTAACTATCATTATAGTCAGTGACTGAGGCATTACTGTTCATTGGATCACAGGAGAAACCTTTATCTTAAACTCTCTGCTTCTCCAGTGGATAATTTTCTTGATTCAGCTAGATTTGTCATTTTAAAATAAGATTGTGGGCTGGGAAAATATCATAGTAGTAATGCAAAGAAAAACAAAAAGCCACATTCTTGAGGCTCCAAGGTCCCAGGTTTAATCCTCTGGTGCCACCATAAGTCAGAGATGAGCAGCGCTCTGGTAATTAATAATAATAATAGTAATAATAATAATAATGTGAAAATATTATCTAATCAGTTTTGTTCTCTGCCTAGAAGCTTTCCAATGGTTTTCCCTTGCCTGAAGCATAAAAATCTCAAACACTGCAGAGACTTGCAGCGTTGAACTCAATATGACCATTGTCCACTCCCTCACTTTACATCTGGCCTCTCCCTACCGTGACCCAGTCACACCAGCCCCTCATTCTCTCTTCACTGTAACTCATCCCCATGCTATAATGTTTGCTAGAGAAGTAGCTAGGACATTCTCCACTCTGAGCCTTATAAGACTGGCTCCTTTTTGTCACTAAGATCCCAAATCAAATATCATACATTACAAAGTCATATTCCCTTATCCTCATGTATGCTCCTCTCCCCGGCATTGTCACATGCCATGGGATTAAATTCTTCTCTGGGTTTATCTTGCCCATGGATTTGATGGTTTTCTTTCTTTTGGTTATTCTATCATAATATGAACTATATAAAAGCCAATAGTGTGGCTTGGAGGACTTTTCTGTGCTTTATTTATTTATTTATTTATTTATTTTTGGCTTTATGAGAAAAAGCAAAACCAGAGAACTGCTAATCTTTGGTATATTTGGTGCTGGGGGAGGGTTGAACTTATGATCTCAGGCATGTAAGTCCTATACTCTACCACTAAAAAATAAGCTTTCTCTGTGTGTTTACTACTTTAGACCTTCAGTCATATAAGTTTAGTACCTAAAGTCCTGTATATCTTCAAGACAGATGCTGAGCGATGACAGATGCTGACAGATGCTAATTAATAAGTGAATGAATGCAATTAGCCCAAATTTCATTGATGAAGCAAGGTATAATTAATTTAATATTAAAAGTTTTTTCCGGCTCTAAATTTCTAAGCGCCCTGGGGGATCTTGGTGTTCTCAGTGAATACAGAGGAGAGACATGTCTGCACCGTTGGGTTCTAGATACTGTCCTGGGATCAAGGTTGCAGTTATCATTTGCACAGCTCAAAAACTGAATTGCATTTCATCCACATGTCCCCAAAATGTCTTTCACTATAAGGTTTCACTTTCTTATTTGTTTTTGTGTCTCTATAATCACATCCCATGACAGGCAAAAGGGCACTGTCAGAAAAGGCAGTGGTGGACACTGACTGATGTGACCTTTATCTAATCCAGACACGGATGTTGACTCTCAGAGTTCTCATTTCTGTAAGTACTTTCTCTCAAGAAGTTCTGATCCATTTATACTCAGGGACTATTCAAACCATTCTAGATGAACCCGAGCTTTATTCAGCATCTGGGTACTAAGACTGTATCATTTTTTTAAGAGCTACTATGTCTTTCTCTCTTTTTAAAAAATATTTATTTATTTTCCCTTTTATTGCCCTTGTTTTTTATTGTTGTTGTAGTTATTATTGTTATTGGTGTCGTCATTGTTAGATAAGACAGAGAAATGGAGATAGAAGGGGAAGACAGAGAGGGGGAGAGAAAGATAGACACCTGCAGATCTGCTTCACCGCTTGTGAAGCGACTCCCCTGCAGGTGGGGAGCCAGGGGCTATAACCAGGTCCCTAGGCTGGTCCTTGCACTTTGTTCCACATGCGCTTAACCCACTGTGCTACCGCCCAACTCCCAACTAATAATTTTTAAATTTAATTCAACAAACATATATTCAGACCTAACATGTACAGACAAAAGGAGATCACAAGAGACATCAACACCTGCTCTTAAGAGGGTTGTATCAGGGATAGGAGATTACATAATAGTTATGCAAAAAGACATTCATGCACGCAAGATTCCAAATCCCACTTCCAGAGTCACCTTAAACCAGAAATGAGGAGTACTTTGGTTTAAAAAAAGAAAAGATTTATAAATGGATCAAACACCAAAATTATATAAGTGCTACTTGTTGTGACAGGCAATAACATGCTGTTACATTGGAACCCCCCTCTTAAATATTAATGATTTATTAAGTAGATTTCTTGGTTGAGTTTCTTTTTAGGTTTTAAGTGTTAAGTTCCTTTTTCTTTAGAGTTAAGTTGTCTTGCTGAGTGGAGTGGAAAATTCCTTGCCCCTTCCCCCTTGAATAAACAGGACCTAATCAGTGAAGGCCACCCATTATTTTGTAAGTTTTTCGAAGGACCCTGCATGGGGACAAGCCTTATCAGGACCTTTGCACAGACTTTGTGGTGTGCTGTCTACCGGATGGGTGGTCATAGCTGATGGCAGGAGGATGTGGCGACCCTGCCTGGTTGAATTCTATTGGTTGTGTGATCTTACTATATTTGAAACTAGCCCGCGCTTTGCTTTGAATGGATCATGCTTTGCTAAGTTTGAAATGATTGGATTTTGTGTTTGTTATAGCCTGTTATTGGATGTAGGTTGATAAGGTGATGTGTTCCCCCTCCCTGAGTGTAGTCTGAATTCCTATAAATTGTGTGGTTTGAGCCTTGTTCAGGGTCGAGCTTGGTAGACTAACACCAGTCACCATCTCGGCCTGGATTGCAATTCGTCAATAAACATCTTTGCTTCCTTGCAGTGGATGGTGGTTTGATTTATGCTCGCTAACACTTGTCAAGCATAATAAGGATGAAGGCAAAACATCCCCAGTAGTCCCTTAAAAGAGGTAGGTCAGAGAACCAGGGCTGAGAGCAGAACACATACTTATAAAGAACGAAGGCTAAAAAAATATTAATCCACATGTAAGTTGAGAATAGCTTTCTACACTTGGCCTGTCTGAAGCCACCCTCTTGTGAGTCTTTGCCTGCTGCTGGGGGGGGTTGTTAATTAGCACATGTGAGTGGATGTCAAGGAACCCTGGGAGAGGTGAGTCGCTTATTTCCACTTGGGGAAAATGAGCTTCCTTAGAATTCTGATGTCACCACATGTTGGTTTCCAATGCACACATTAATTTGTGTTGTCTCTGGAAAAATTAGGGAGGAGTTTGCAGAAAAAAACATAAAAGAACAGAGACAAGTGAGGCCTCAGGCTTTGATTGCCTTGTTACAATTACCCCCATATAATGAGTTAGCTCTGAAAGGGAGGAGTTTGTGTCAGTTTCAACAGCATATGAGCCTTGCCTTATTTTTATTTGCCCATCTGACCAGGTACTCTATAAATGTCAGACAGAGGATGAAAAGAAATAAACACATTATTATAGAAAAAAGAAAGGAACTATCAGGTTCATGTCAGATGTCTGGATTGTAAAATATTGCTGTGTCCAACTGACCTTGGAGAAATGAACATTAGTATAATATCAGCAATTTGTGTAGATATGGTAAACTCCCTGATTTGGACTATAGAGTGTATTTTTATGTGGCTTGCAAAAAGGTGTTCTTTGAACAAATGTGCTCTTTCTGCTCCCATGAGTTGACTGTGTCTCTGGTTGTGCAAGCCAATACATAAGCACATGAAAGTGTGCTTTGCTGCAGAAAGGCCTGTTGTACTTAGCAATCCCTCAAAACATAAGGAAAGCATTCTCCATATGGCGGGGTACTTGGGGCACAGAAGAATATACTTTAGGGCCATTGGCAAGGCTTAGTCATCAGTGATGGTCAGTCACTCACATTGTGACAATCCTCCACAGCTCTGGGCTCCTGAGTGACTATTATTATGTGGACCTTCTGTGAAAACGTAAATGCCGCACTGTGGCAATGATCTAAATGATCTAAATTATTCAGCTCCCATTCTGACATATCTTAGGAAAACTTTCATATTTAAAATCTTTAAAGTGAAAAAGGTCTGCATCAAGATCTCAGTTCCACCTCTGTGTAACTTCATGACCTGGTAGAAGTTGTAAAATCTCCATGAGTATGCACTTAGTTATCTGAAAGCAGAGATAAGTAAGAGTGTCTACTTAGTTATGGTGTGTTGCAGCAAATCCAAAGAATCTAAGTACCTCAAGGGATGGAGTGAGAGGGGACTGGGAGTTGGGGACTCAGAGCACTACTGTGGAGGAAGATATCAGATGGTGGTGGGTGTCATGGAAAGATGAGAAATTGTACACATATGACTGTCTTGTGTTGTCCCTCCCCCCACCCCAATAAAATGATTGTAATGTGGTTATTCAAGGGTTAGAAGAGCTAATATAAGCAAAATGCTTAGGTCAGTGACTAGCTGTTAGTAAGGGAGTTTTTTATCTGCAACAATGTATCCAGTCCTATAGCCAGAGACTATATTTCTGAGTGGGAAAGAGACAAAATTGAGCATAAATGTAGTCACTTGATGTTTCACTCAATGGGTTTCAAGTTACTTTTCTTAGTTTTGGCTTATGGTGGTGCTGGGAATTGAACCTGGGACCTCTGGTGCCACAGGCATCAAAGTCTTTTTGCATAGTCATTATACTATCTCCCCAGCCCTCAAGTTACTTTCCTTAAGCCAATTCAGTGGATAGAAATCAGCATTATGGAATTTTTACTAACAGCAAATATGACTGAAGGTAACTGCTTAGGCCATCTGTATGAGTGTTTTAAAGTTTGTTTATATAAACCCAGACTAAGCAAAGATTTAGAAGAGGGCAGCTTCAAATTGGCTAAGTGTGGGAAATTATTCTGAACTATACTTATGATGTGAGTGAATATTTCTCACCCTTTGTTCTTCATCGATGAGTATTACTGTGCTTTCAGCCTATACCCTCTTATCTACTACATGGGATCCCTGGGATTATTTTGCCATCACCTTGATCACAGCTTTCAGCATTTTTTTGGGACTTCATGTATGCATGATACTACCAAGCATCCTCCTCAGCCCAGATTTATATTCTTTATTTACTCATGAGAAATGCAGATAGAGGAAAACCAGGTGGTAGCACAGTGGGTTAAGCGTACATTGCACAAAGCCCAAGGACTGGTGTAAGGATCCCAGTTCGAGCCCCCGGCTCCCCACCTGCAGGGGGGTCGCTTCACCATTGGTGAATCAGGTCTGCAAGTGTCTATCTTTTTCTCCCCCTCTCTATCGTCCCCTCCTCTCTTAATTTCTCTTTGCCCTATCCAACAACAGCAGCAATGGCAACAATGACAATAACAAAGGCAACAACAAGGGCAACAAAATGGAGAAAATGGCCTTCAGGAGCAGTGAATTCATAGTCCAGGCACCAAGCCCCAGCAAAAACCCTGGAGGCAAAAACAAACACAGAAAAGAAAGACATCATATTAATGCTGTCACCATTCATGGAGCTCCTCCTGATGCTATCCATGGTGCTCTTATGTAGTACCAGTGACCACACCCAGGACCTCATGCACAGGCAAGTACGTACCCTACCAAGTGAACTACATAATAGCATTTCAAAAAGAAAAGAATGAGGGCCCAGATGGTGGTGCATCCAGAATAGTGCATAGTTACCATGCACAAGGATCCAGATGCAAGCCCCTGATCCCTATCTACAGGAGGGAAGCTTCATGAGCAGTGAAATCATGCTGCAAACATCTCTCTCTCTCTCTCTCCTCTATTTTCCCCTTTCCTCTCAATTTCTCTTTGTCTTATCAAAAAAAAAAAAAAAGGAAGGAATAAAGAAAGAGAGAGATGAGTGAGAGAAACAGAGAAAAGAAAGGAGAGGAGAGGAGAAGGGGAGGGGAGATGGGGAGGGGAGGAGAGGGGGAGGGGAGGGGAGGGGAGGGGAGGGGAGGGGAGGGAAGGGAAGGGAAGGGAAGGGAAGGGAAGGGAAGGGAAGGGAAGGGAAGGGAAGGGAAGGGAAGGGAAGGGAAGGGAAGGGAAGGGTTATTTGCAGATATCAGTAGCAGTGCTTTTTAGAACTGGGGAAGCTTCTACAGGAAGTGGCACTCTTTAACATTCTGGATCACCCACAACTAGGGGAGATTATAAGAGGTTTGTTATGCCTCACGTCACAGAAAAAAATTCCTAGAAAGTATCTCAGCAAAGATTCCCTCTTACAATGACTCAGTGGAAGAGCTGGGACTCAGAGAAAACACTGTCTTCATTAAATCCCACATGGGAAGTTGTTTATTTGTTTTACATATATTATAGGCTCAAGGTAGAGTATCACAGCAAAATGAGAACTTTTCACTTCAGAGATAATGTTCTTTCTCATCAAATACAGAATTTAATACAATATGGAGAAATAAAATCATGGAGAAAGAAAATGATACTTTTTTTTTCTCAGAGAGAATTTAAAGGTAAAATATTAGCAATATCTTCTGACTTTACTTTTCATGCCAAAATAGACTTTCTTCCCACCCTATCATTATTCTGCTAGTTGGTAAGCACCAACTTTTTTCTTTCCCACATCAGAAAAGGCAATGTATTTGGATACTACTTGTCTTTTTAACTGTGTGTTTGTTTGTTTATTAATGTCATCAGGGTTAGTGCTGGGATTAAGTGCCTGCACAGCAAATCTACTGACTGGCTGCTGCTGCTGCTGCTGCTTCTGCTCCTGCTCCTTGAACCTGGTTCCTTGTGCATGGTAACATATGTGCTCAACCAGCAGTTCCACTGCTCAGTCCCACTGTTTTCCTTTTGACCATTCATTTCTCTTTTCCAAAAGCACTTCTATTTCCTTTTGAGTTTGGGATTCAGTAATCCAGACTTTAATCTTTACTACTCAATTTGTATTCCATTGGCCAAAGTCGTCAGTCTGATCAGAAAGCCAAAGAGGCTGACTCTGGTTGGGATGCTTCTTGATCAACCTGGGATTGTAACCAGGCTGATGTCTCTTGCCTACATAATCTCCATATTGGTCATGGTTCTGCCCAACCCACAACCCAGTTCATCCCCCAGAACAGTTCCCAGCTCCTTTCAATATATTCCTCTTTGCCTACATTCATTTGAATCTGTATCTACTGCCTAACACTACAGGTCATATTCAATTTTTAAAAATTTATTCATTTATTTATTTTCAGTAGAGACAGAAATTGATAAGGAAGAGAGAGATAAAGAGGGAGGCCTTTAGCACTGCTTTACCAATCATGAAGCTTCCTCCCTGCAAGTGGGAACCAGGGACTTAAACCTGGTCCTTTTGCATGGTCAGTGTGTGTTCTACGGGGTGAACCACTGTCTGGCCCCAGCAAAAGCAAATGCTATTATTGTTTGTGTGTGCAAGAATGGGGATCCAGTGCAGCTTACAGCCCAAGAAACATGACAAGCACCCAGAGCAAAGCACTTCAACATTCATGACCCACAGAAGGGAATGAATCCCCATAAGAGGAATCACAAGGATGGACTCAGAGGAGGGACATCTTTGGCAGTAGGAAGGGGGAGGGAGAGATTTAGTTATAATGAAGAAACTGACCTATCACCTTTGTTTCTTTTTATTTTTTTATTTATTTTCCCTTTTGTTGCCCTTGGTGTTTTGTTGTTGTTGTTGATGTCATTGTTGTTGGATAGGACAGAGAGAAATGGAGAGAGGATGGGAAAACAGGGAGGGGGAGAGAGAGACAGACACCTGCAGACCTGCTTCACCACGTGAAGCGACTCCCCTGCATGTGGGGAGCCAAGGCTCGAAACGGGATCCTCACACCAGTCCTTGTGCTTTGCACCACATGCACTTAACCTGCTGTGCTACTGCCCCGACTCTCAACTTATCACCTCTGTATAATCAGAGATAGACATGTTCTTTCTTTATGGAAGCATTTAGACCTAACACATCCCTCTAACAATATGAAGGATAAGTGAGTGTAATTAATGCATGGGGAAACATCTGTAAAACAGTAGTGGGAATGTACTTTATACCTTATTGTTACCTTCAATTTATGGAAGGTAAGTAATTGATTTGGGATTAATGGTAGTACAGTAAAACTATCTTACAAAATAAATTACTGAAGTAAAATTGTGGGTCATTTTTATTTAGTTGTGTAAGACCTCAACCGAGATATGGTTAAGAATCTTTATGGCACAGTAAGAATACCTGACATCTAGACAACACTGTATCACACACTATATGCAAAGAATCTAAATTTCAGGTCATGACTTGAATGTTGAGAACAGCTGGCAAAATAGCCCAGAAAATAGACATAAAACTTCCCTGCCTGTGTGGGAAATGGGTCCACTGTCCAGGAAGTCCAGGCCATTGTTTCCATGAAGAGTCTGAGCTGGTAGACCCCAAGTTCTCTCCCTTCCTGGGTAGAGACAACAGCAGGTAACCCTGGCCTCGTGAACTAATGATGGATGGCTTCTCTTGACGGGGGATACCTTTCTGTACATGCCACTCTGTCCCCTTAAAACAAAGGCCATGAATTACTGTGTATTGAGTATGACCAATCTGAAAACCACCACAAATGTCCTGATCTTACTCAATTGCTCCCCCCCCACCCCTGCCCTGAAGTGCCTGTAATTTGCCCCCAGAAAAAATTGTGTTGCTGAGCTCATGACCAAGCCTTGTATGGTAACTTTCCAGTTGTGATCAAATAGCTTGTAGGTCAAGATGTAACTATGTATTGTGTTGCATTGTGTTTGGGTTAATGATTTCCTCAACCTTCTTTCTGGGATATGGGTATACCAGCTTGCTTGAATCCCCCTAATAAACGAGTTGACCCTCTGAGGCTTCTCCCGGAGCTGGACAAGTCTGACGTGGCTTCTTCCTCTCTGCACACATCACCCTCAACACCAAGGCCACCCTGGTGTCCCCCAGGGGCCTCTCTGATCTCCTGCCGCCACTGGCCAGGGAGGCGGAGGACCTGGAGCGAACCGCATGCCTGAAGCACCAAATTTGAATTGCAGTGCCATTTGTGCCAGAGTGGTGCTGTGGCTTCTCTCCTATGTGAAACGTTTTCTCTAGCTCATGAAATAAAGGAAATCTTTTTTTTTTTTAAGATGTTCTTGGAGACTTTAATGAGTTTACACACGGGTGTGCTTTATTATTATTATTATTATTATTCCCTTTTGTAGCCCTTGTTTATTGTTGTTGTTATTTGATGTCTTCGTTGTTGGATAGAGAGAGAGAAATGGAGAGAGGAGGGGAAGACAGAGAAGGGAATAGAAAGACAGACACCTGCAGACCTGCTTTACCGCTTGTGAAGCAACTCCCCTGCAGGTGTAGAGCCAGGGGCTCGAACCAGGCTCCTTGTGCCGGTCCTTGAGCTTCGCACCATGTATGCTTAACCAGCTGTGCTACCGCTTGACTCCCCAAAATAAAATAAATCTTAATGGGACTGGGGAGATAACAGAATAATTATGCATAAAGACTTTCAGGGAGGCTGGTGGTGACGCACCTGATTGAGCACACATAGTGCAAATGCAAGGGCCCACACACAAGGACCTAGGTCTGAGCTCCCTACACCCCACCTACAGGGAGGCCACTTCACAAGTGAAGCAGGTCTATAGGTATCTCTTTTTTTTCTCCCTCTCTATCTCCCTTCCCCTCCCAATTTCTCTCTGTCCTATCAAATAAAATAGAAAAAAGAAAAAAAGAAAGAAATGGCTGCCAGGAACAGTGGATTTGCAGTGCCAGCACTGAGCCCTAGCAATAACCCTGGAGGCAAAAATAAGAATTTCAGGACTGAGGCAATGAAGTTCCCAGATTAAATCCCTAGCATCGTCATAAGCCAGAGCTAAGCAGTGCTTTGGTTTAAAAAAAAAATACAAACAAACAAACAAAACCATAAATATAAGTCTTAAAAAAAAAAAAAAAGACTTGAGCAGTCCAAGAGGTGGCACAGTGGATAAGGTATTGGACCTTCAAGCATGAGATTCTAAGTTCAATCCCCAGCATTGCAAGTGTCAAACTGATGTCCCTGTTCTGTCTTCCTCTTTATCATAAATAAATAAATAAATATAAAAACACTTAAAATAAGGGCATCTTCATTCCTCTAAACTTAGCATCCTCCCTCCTCTGTCTGTAAATAGGCTGGGATGACATTGCTGGTGGTAGTCACACATTTGGTATGATGAAGAACAACAGCTAAGCACTGCCAAGACGTGGCACAGAGAACCCAGATATGATAACAAAGTGAGATTCCTTACACATGGTCCAACGAGCAGCTGTTGATGCTTACACACTTTAGACAGCTCTGCCTTGGGCTGCATTTAACTCAGTGACCTAGACATGAAAGACTGACTGTGTCCCAATTCTGTTTCTGGACTGTGTCTTCCTGCTCCTCTGCTCTTACTGCTCACATCAAAGGGAACTCCAAACAATTAGTTTTCACATAATACATTTCTTTCTTAAACAAGGTGACTTTAAAAATTAAAGTAAATGCCAACATAGTTAAATGCATGTGTGTACTGACCAGTGGAATAGAATTGAGAGCCCAGAAGTAAGCACCCACACCTATGGACATCTGATCTTTGACAAAGGTGCCCAGACTATTAAATGGAAAAAACAGAGTCTCTTCAACAAATAGTGTTGGGGAAAAAAAATGGGTTGAAACATGCAGAAGAATGAAACTGAACCACTGTATTTCACCAAATGCAAAAGTAAATTCCAAGTGGATCAAAGACTTGTATGTTAGACCACAAACTATCAAATACTTAGAGGAAAATATTGACAGAACTCTTTTCTGCATAAATTTTAAAGGCATCTTCAATGAAATGAATCCAATCACAAAGAAGACTAAGGCAAGCATAAACCTATGGGACTACATCAAATTAAAAAGCTTTTGCACAGCTAAAGAAACTACTACCCAAACCAAGAGACCCCTCACAGAATTGGAGAAAATCTTTACATGTCATGCATCAGACAAAAGGCTAATAACCAAAATATATAAAGAGCTTGCCAAACTCAACAAGAAAAAAAATAACCCCATCCAAAGATGGGGGGAGGACATGGACAGAATACTTACCACAGAAGAGATCCAAAAGGATGACAAACACATGAAAAAATGCTCCAAGTCTTTGATTGTCAGAGAAATGCAAATAAAGACAATAATGAGATACCACTTCATTCCTGTGAGAATGTCATACATCAGAAAAGGTAGCAGCAACAAATGCTGGAGAGGTTTTGGGGTCAAAGGAACCCTCTTGCACTGCTAGTGGGAATGTAAATTGCTCCAACCTCTATGGAGAGCAGTCTGGAGAACTCTCAGAAGGCTAGAAATGACTGTCAAATGTAAAACATTAATCCCCCAGTAAAGAAATTTTAAAAGGCTAGAAATGGACCTACTCTATGAGCCTGCAATTCCTCTCCTGGGGATATATCCTAAGGAAACCAATACACTCATCCAAAAAGATTTGTGTATACCTATGTTCTTGGCAGCACAATTTGTAATAGCCAAAACCCTGAAGCAACCCAGGTGTCCAACAACAGATGAGTGGCTGAGCAAGTTGTGGTATAGGGCCAGAATTCTTCATATCCATGTCCTTTCCATCCATGATCCTCCTTCTCATCCCACTCCCAGGACAACAGTTCTCACTATCTCATTGCTCACATCTGTGCTTTTTCTTTTTTGTAATTATATTTTTAGCAGAATATTACTCAGTTGTGGTGATTAGTGGTGCCAGGAATTAAACCTGGGCCCTCTTCCATGCAAGTTCTATGTGCTACTACTCCACTATTTCCCTTGTTTTTTTCCTTAGTCATTTATATCTAAACAAATTCAATTTGTTCTTTTCAAATTTTATGTAAATAGAATAATAATGTCATGTATCTGGCTCCTTTCATGAATCATTGTGCTTTTTCATAACATGGTATGTAGTAACATCTGTTATTAAGAATATGTTACTTTCATGATGTGAGAAAAAAAAAAACTTCAGTGTTATAAAGTATTTTAAACCTTTAATCACACATATGCCTCCAGAGTCTGACTTAGTTGATCCCTCCTCAGTATAACCTTCCAGGTAGGGCTGCATAAAAACTAGGATTTGCTCTCTTTGAAAGTTATGTACAGGAAAAAAGAGGGCTCAGAGTCCATGGCTAGTTCTGTTCCCCAGTTCTCTCTACTTGTGCCAGGCTCATGTTGCCTTTCCACCAGGTCAGCTCAGCCAGCTGCCTCTAAATGAATTATCCGATTCACTGCTACCATTTCCAAATCACTGCCTGGGTCACCAGTCATGTATTTTTCTCTTCCCAGTAAGTGCTGTGACCTTTTGGGCAGAAGGAAGTGGGTGTGTTCCTTGAAGGTGTCAGGACTCCTCTCTTTCAAGGTCAGTTAAGACTCCTTCAGTTTGAAAAATCCCCCCCTTCATAACCCTCCTCCTGTTTTTTCTATCTAAAAATAATTGTGATGGAAATGTTCAAATGTACACATAATATATACATATACATATACGTATACGTATACATATACGGACTACTACTCAGCTATAAGAAATAATGAATTTCTCTCTTTTGCTACAACTTGGGTGGAACTTGAAGGAATCATGTTAAGTGAAGTAATCCAGAAAAAGAAGGATGAATACCAGATTATCTCAATCATAGGTGGAATTTAGGAAAAAAGGGGAGAGTCGGGTGGTAAGCTAGCGGGTTAAGTGCCCATGGCGCAAAGCGCAAGGACTGGCATAAGGATCCTGGTTCAAGACCTCGGCTCCCCACCTGCAGGGGAGTCGCTTCACAGTTGGTGAAGCAGGTCTGCAGGTGTCTGTCTTTCTCTCCCCCTCTTTGTCTTCCCCTCCTCTCTCCACTTCTCTCTGTTCTATCCAACAACAACGACATCAGTAACAACAATAACTACAACAACAATAAAACAACAAGGGCAACAAAAGGGAATAAATAAATAAGAAAGAAACAAAGAGGAAAAATACAAGGTGAAACTTTAATTAGCTATGGCTGATTGCAGCAGATCTTAGAATTCTAATGGAAGGAAGGTAGGAGGGAGTCTAAAAGGGGGGTTGAGGGACTATGTCTTATGATGGAAGAAGATAAAGTTGGTGGAGACAGTGATGTGACAACACTGTCACAGGGAGATAAGAAACTACTCACATGACAACAGCCTTGTAAATCATTCCCCCAATAAAGTGATTTAATTTTTTAAAAGTTTTTAAAGTATACTGTTTGATATATATTAGCATACTAAATAATTTAAGACACACACAGAAAGCAATAAATAAACTAATTGCCCTAAAAATACATAAAAACACAACAAATACTACAAAGAACCCCCATGTAATGATCAAACTATCATCACAGTTTAACAAGGATCAGTATGTGTTCATCCTGTTTTTCTCTATGTCTCTACCCACCTTTTTTCCAATCCTGGATTTAAAGGAAGCAAAAACAAAAGCTTTCACCTGTGAATATTTCTGTATTTATCTTTTTAAAACTAGGTTTCTCTGTAAAAGCATGGCCAAAATACAATCATCATAAATTTTTTAATTTCATCAAGTATCAAAGCAGTCTTCAGATTTTCCTGTTTCAAAAATGTTTACAGTTGTTCTGCTAAAAACAGGATCTAATCAAATTCCACATGCTGCATGTTGAGATGGTTCTAAAAACAGTTTGAGATCTATTTCTCAGTTGTTTTGTCCTTAGGCTATATTCTGCTTAGAAATGTACAGTAAAATTCTGTCTTTTAGAAGTCATTTTTCTTTAAGTATCTTCAATGTAAAACACATTTAGGTTCACAAACTTATTTTTTTCAGGAATTGTTATTGCTAATTCTGTTTTTAAATCATGCAAATGAGTTACACTGTCCCAAAGTCAAACTCATAAAGAAAAAGTATATGTATGTATATATATCCATAGATATATAGATATAGTTTTTTGCCAGAGCATTGCTAAGCTCTGACTTGTGAAGGTGATCAAAACTGGTTACCTTGGTTACTCAATAATAAAAGTCTTTTTACATCACCACTATGCTATCTCCCAGTAGAGAATGTACATTTTGATATGTTCAGCTCCTGACATCATCCCTTCCTTCTGTTCCCTCTCCTGATAGGTGGCTAGTTTTCATTATAATGATCATTATTATTTCATCTGTTAATATGAAAGGCATAATTTCTAAGTGACTTTAAAAAATTTAAAGGGGGATATAAGTGACTTTAAAAAAATTTAAAGGGGGGAGAGATAGCATAATGGTCATGCAAAAAGAGTTTCATGCCTGAGGCTCCAAAGCCCCAGGTTCAATTCTCAACACTACCATAAAGCAGAGCTGAGCAGTGTTCTGGGAAAGAAAGAAAGAAAGAAAGAAAGAAAGAAAGAAAGAAAGAAAGAAAGAAAGAAAGAAAGAAAGAAAGGAAGAAAGAAAGAGAGAGAGGAAGAAAGGAAGGAAGGAAGAGAGGCAGAAGGAAGAGAGGAAGGAAGACATAAAAGAAGAGAAAGAAAAAGAGGGAAATTGAAAAATAATTTTTAAAAGTCTCTTTTTAAAGAACAATCCCCAGGATGCTTTTTCATGGGCTTCAATTTTCTGAGCACTAGAGTGCTCCACAAGAAGAGAGGAGATATGCCCAGTTTAAAGAATTAAAAAACAGGTGAAAGGAAGACATTTTCTCAAGATCACACAGCAAGATTCTCCCTGGCTACCCTTCAGGCAATGACATGGCCACTGGATCCCCCCAGTGTGAGGTTCTCAGATTCAGTGAGTGGGAAAGCACACTCCTGTGGTTTCACAAGCCCCCATGCCTCTCTGCCGCGCCCTGCTGCATGACCTCCCGTGTCAGCCAGTGACACGGCTGCCTACCAGCCTTCCTTTTGCAAGCTCACCACTGTTTGCTTTTACTTGAGCAAATCTTGTACCCAAGATTCAGAACTGAATAAAAGAAGCATTATTTTTCATTAAATCAACTCAATCTCAATTCTTATTATTCATCTCTGAAGAAGAGGCAAAATCTTGACCAGCTGGACTGGAAAGTGGTACAGTGGATAAAGCAATGGTTTCTCCACATGCCATCCTGAGTTTGATCCCCAGTGTCATATGTGCCAGAGTGATGCTCTGGTTTCCTCGTTTCTCCCTCACTCTCTTAATAATTAATAATCTTGATCAAATTGAGCATCCTCAAGCCACATCCCCACATACTTGTATCTAAGACACTAAGAGCAGTGGGGGGTGAGGTGGGGGATGGAAGAGGAAAGGGGTCTGATTCTCACTGGGACTGTTCACCTAGATTTCAGCACTATCCCATTCATACTGCTTTGGTAGTTTACATAGAAGTCTGGTGACAGGATTATTTCATTTTAGCAGTTCCTTGGTCAGCTCCAAGAATATCCCCCACAGCACTAAAATATCCTACTGCCCCTTACCTTTGGCAGTCTAGACTTAGCTGTCTTTCTTTACTGGAGCGTCACCTGGGAGATGGACACAAGTTGCAGAGAATGCTGGATTCTGCAGACTTGAGGGCTTTGTCATATCTCTCAGCTCTAACCTAGGCACCCTGAACTTGCCCTAATCTTGGATTTGGAAGCAGAGTGCCAGGTCTAAGAGACCCACTAAATTTTATACAGCTGTTACTTCTCCTCCCTTCATTTGGACTGGTACTGAAGAATCCTTGAGAGATGCAGAGAAAGATACCCCCAGGTGGGGGGGGGGGCAGCATAATGGTAATGCAAAAAGACTCATGCCTGAGGCTCCAAGGTCCCAGGTAAAATCCCCCACACAACTATAAGCCAGACTTAAGCCAGTGCTCTGGCAAAATAAATAAATAAATAAATAAACAAACAAATACAGTTTAAAAATACGCCACCACCCACACTTACCCTGGTGCAGTGGGGACAGAGCTTGAACTTGTTTAACTTGGGTCATTCACATGGCAAAGCAGATGCGCTATCCAGCTGAACTGTATGGCCAAACCCATTCTTTCTACATGTTATCTACCCTTGAAGTTTATTTTGTTCCCCTAAGGTCAAGACTCTTGAATGCAAACTCCCAGAAGCATCTCCATTTTCTTTTGATGCCCCATCTCTCCTCAAGGTTATTACATTGCACAATTCCAAAAGCATCATTCATACAGCCTGAGTGGAATTCTGCAGTACACAGCCTGAATAACTGTGATGCCTATGCAAAATATTGACTGCATGGCAGTGTGGTCTGAATGGGAAGAATTAAATGCCATTTGGGAAATACCATTAATGATATGAAAACAAGGCCAGTAAGATATCTCAGCTTGCAGGAATTACATGCCTGACATTCCAGATTCAATATGCCACATCATATCTGCCAGAGTTGAGTTGTACTTGTAGTCTATCTTTTTCTGTCACTCTTTAACAAAAAGAAAAATTGATGGTGAAACATTGCCCTGATGCATAGGAAAGAAGGCTACAGCAGGAAGATGTATCTATGAATCTATTTTCTTGGAAATTTGACTGGAATCAGATATTAAGATGAACATGACTTCCATCTCCCTGCATTGCCACATACACTTAACTATATATCTCAGGGCATCTAGGAAAATCTCAGCCACTTGGGCACCAAACAAGCTGGGATCCAAGAGACTTAGATTCATCTAAGTCCCAAACAAGCTGGGCTCCAAGAAAACAAGCTTGAGATACCACAAACATGATAAGCTCCCATAAAAACCCTTGGAGACTCCTTCCCAGAGAGAATACACTGAGGTTGGCTCCCTGGAGCACTAGGCAAAGTCATTTCTCACCCACAAGTCTCCAAATATCAGGACAGGTCAAATAGAGGATAATGTAGTGTGTATGCACATTTCCTTTCACTGAAGCATGTCTGGACTCTATATAGTAATGCAGTGTACTGTTACTTGAATAAAAAAATTCGAAATATAAATTACCTGCTCTCTGATCTCTTCCTAGTCCCCAAGTTCTAAGATTCAGCCCGTTGCCATGGCAGCTGCTGCTCTATTGAAATGTTCACATTTGCAAAAACTAGCTGAGTATTTGGATCCAGCAGAGTCAAGACATTGAGTGAAAGCTTTCACCAGTCCAAACAAATGACCTTGGAAAAGCCTTACTGGAGAGATAGAAGGCAGGACCCAGACCTTGGCACCAATTCACCTGACCTTAAAGTAGTGTCCCACCCAGAAGATGTCTCCTGCTGATACCTGACAGTGACCATTTCCATATCATTAATTCATTAATTCAGCTGTGCCTACTGCCTTCTATATGACAGGTTGAAGATGAATGATGAGCACTGCAGAGTCCCTGTGTCTGTCTCAGCAGTCTGGAAGAGGATGTCAGTAAGAAAAAAGGACATCAGGCACTGGGGAGATAACATAATAGTTATGTGAAAAGATTTTAATGCCTCAGGCTCTGATGTTCTAGGTTCAATCCCCAGCCCTACCATAAGCTAGAGCTGAGTAGTACTCTCTAGTAAGCAAAACAAACCAGCATCAGGGGCTGGAGAGAACATAGTGGTTTCATGCCTGAAGCACAAAAGGCCCCAGGTTCACTCCTAGCACCACCATAAATCAGAGCTTAGTAGCACTAAGAAATAAAGAAAGGAAGAAATAAAGAAATGAAGAAGGAGAATAAGAATGAAAAAAAAGTGAGAAAATGTTTGAGGTGCCTCCATGGACAAACCCTTGAACTTGGAAGCAAGTTCAATCCCTGGCATCACATTATACCTAAGTAAAGCTCTGGTTCTCTCTCTCTTTCTCTCTCTCCCTCTCTTTCTCTTTCTTCCTTTCCCTCTCTCTCTCCCTCTTTCTCTCTCCCATTAATAATAAATATAATTTTTTTTATTTAAGAAAGGAGACATTAACAAAACCATAGAATAAGAGGGGTACAATTCTGCACAATTCCCATAATCCAATCTCCACATCCCACCCCCTCCCCTGATAGCCTTCCAATTCTCTATCTCTCTGGGAGTATGGATCCAGGGTCGTTGTGGGTTACAGAGGGTGGAAGGTCTGGCTTCTGTAATTGCTTCCCTGCTGAACATGAGCATTGACTGGTCGGTCCATATTCCCAGTCTGTCTCTCTCTTTCCCTAGTAGGGTGGGGCTCTGAGGAAGTGGAGCTCCAGGACACACTGATGGGGTCGTCTGTCCAGGGAAGTCTGGTCAGCATCTCACTGGCATCCCGAACCTGGTGGCTGAAAAGAGAGTTAACATACAAAGCCAAACAAATTGTTGAACAAGAAAGATAAAGATAAATATAAATTTTTAAAGAAGAAGAAGAGGAATGAGAGAAAAAAAGGAAAGAAGGAAGAGAGGGAGGAAGAAAGGAAGAAGAAAAGAGAGAAAGAAATGGGTCAGCAGTGCGATGGCCCAGAAGAAAAGCACAGGACTTGTATGTGTGAGGTCAAGAGTTCAATTCTCAATACTTTATATGACAGAATGATGCTCTGGTCCTCTCTATCATTAATAAATAGATAATTTTTAATCAAAATTCACCAATCCCTGAGCCAGACACTATAATTTAGATATTGGGAACATGATCATGAATAAAACAACAATCTCCTTGCCCTCAGGAAACATAGGATGGGGAAGACAGACAAAAGGAAATAGGTAATGTAATATCAGGAGATCCAAGTGGTCTGAGAAGCATAAAAAGCAAGACTAAACGCATTAATAAATTATCAGCCTAGGGGTATGATTGAGGGTGGTTTTCCTCTTTTTGCTTGGTAGCATTTATTACAATGACTATGAATTATTTGGGGTATGAAATAGCTTACACACACACACACACACACACACACACACACACACACACACAGTTTACAGTTTCTGGGTCACCCACAGGGCTTGCTGGATCTGATTCTACTTCTCCCATTAAACTCCCTGACAGAAGTTTCAACACATCCCCCAGAATGACTTTCAGGTTGGAGACACTTATAAAGCAGCTGCTCTCTGGCTTGAGCTGGAAAATTCAGGGCAAACCGGCAGCCCCACCTCTTTTCTCAGCAAAGACTTCTGGATTCCATTGGGGGGGGGGGGCAGAGGCCTAGATGGCAGCACATCAGCTGGGGTGCTGGAGCTTCAGGGTAATTAGCGCTCAGGTTGTCGAAGGACCTGGTGCTATTTTTAAGATCTTTCTAACACATAGCTTTCACAATGGATTCCAGGAGCCCTTCTAAGCCCGTGCAGTGTTGTAGGAAGCCAAGTGAAGCCATGAGTCACTGGGAAATCACCCAGAACTTTAGGGGGGAGGTATCTCCCACCTTATCCCTGATGTTCAGTCATTTTTCTTCCTCTGGAGACCAAGGGAATTAAGCCCACCAGAGTTCTCTCACCTGTACCTCCCCCCACACACACACACACCTCTCCCCCCCACACACACACACAAACACACCCCAAGTCCTTTCCTCTGGAAGGACTTAGGAGCCATTCATTAGTATAAACTTGCTTCAGGAATCAGTTTTGTGAATCAGCCCCTGCCACCTACCAGTGCATGATCCTGGGCCAGTCACTTTCTCTCCCTCATTTACAAAGGTGGAGATATAACAGAGCACCAAGCATCTAGTATTGTTGTCTTTGCCCAAAGTCAGCAAACCATGCCCCCCACCCAGGCTAAATCTAGCTCACCTCCTGCTTCAACATACAAAGTTTTATTGGAGCACAATAAAACTTATTCTCGGGAGTCAGCACAGTGGGTTAAGCACATGTGGCGCAAAGCACAAGGACCGGCGTAAGGATCCCGGTTCGAGCCCCTGGCTCCCCACCTGCAGGGGAGTCGCTTCACAGGCGGTGAAGCAGGTTTGCAGGTGTCTATCTTTCTCTCCCCCTCTCTTCCCTTCCTCTCTCCATTTCTCTCTGTCCTATCCAACAACGATGACATCAATAACTACAACAATAAAACAAGGACAACAAAAGGGAATAAATAAATATTAAAAAATAAACATAATAATAATAAAAAAAACTTATTCTCATGTTTTCTGTGGTTACTTTCCTGCCTCAATCTAGACTTGAGTCAGTAGGACAGACACCATCTAGTCTACAAAGAAGAAAATATTGGTTATATATCCATCACCTGGTCCTTTGTAGAAAATGTTTGCAGACCTTTATAAAACAGGACACAACATGTGCAAAGGCTTGGGAATAGGAAAGTATGCCACATTCTGGCAATGACAAAGGGGTTATTGTAAGTAGATACATGATGAGAGTGGTCACCTGCAAGTGAGGGCAGGGTATAGAAGATCACACAGAGCTGAGGGAGACAGTGACAACTGCAGCACTGTTTTCACAGCTTATGAAGCTTCTCTTCTGCAAGTGGGAACTGGGGGGCTTGAACCAGGGTCCTTGTGTACTGTAATATGGGCACTCACCCAGGTGCACCACTGCCCAGGCCCTGTGAAATAAAATTTTTAAAAGAGAATGAAAAAGTCGGTGAAATCATGCACACACAAGTATCAGAGCTGGGAGGGGGGAGAAAATTCTATCCATGAACACAGTTACATTTCAAGGTCTATGGGGTTAAAATGTCAGTGTGTCAGGGCCAGGCAGTAGCACACCCCATTGAGCACACACATTACAGAGCATGAGGACCCAGGCTCAAGTCTCTAATCCCCACCTACAGGGGGAACATTTCATAAGTGATGAAGTAGTGATGAAGACATCTCTCTTTTCCCCTCTTTATTTTCCCTTTCCCTCTTGATTTCTGTCTCTATTCAATAAAATAAAATATTTTTAAAAGAATTTCAACATGTGGACTTTGGAGACACAGCTCAGCCCACAATAGCTGCCATTTCAGAGAGCTCATCACCCTGGTTTTAGTAGGGAAGGCAATTTAGAAAGTGGATACCAGGGTGGGAACAAAAGCCCATCCCAGATACCCAGTCAGTTAGAGCCTGAAGTCAGGAGCTGAGGCCCCCAGCTGTGCCTGACCTTCAGAACCAACAGAGAAGAGGAAGACAAAGGTGCACTGCTAGATAATGGCAAGCAGTCAGTACCCAGAGCACCAAAGGCCCATGAAGCAAGAGTTATGACTAACAGAAACATAAAGCCACCTGTCTCCGATACTCAGATATGTGCTCTCGGGGTCTGACCTCTTGGCTAACTCCTGAGGGAGAGGTAGAAACCCTATTGTTCCATCTCTGCACTGGTTTCTTTTCCTCCCAAATCTATCTGCTCATCAAAGGAGTCTTGTGCTATAGAGATTTAGCATATACATCAAAGATGGTGATACCTTCCGTACACATGCACACACGCACACACACACACACACACACACACACACACACACACCACACCACACCACACCACACACCACACAACCCACAGTTTCTAAAATCCCACCATGGAAAGATTTATTTCTTTGGTCCAGTCTCCTAGGAAAAGGAGGGTGCAATACATTAAATCACCAACACCTCAGTGTGAATGTATTTGTCAGATTCTGCCTTCTGCATCAGCCAGGTGTTAAGGCAGTATCAAGCATTTGAAGGGAACATTCACTGAAGAGAGATGGAACAGCAGAGAGAAACAAAAAGTAAGCAAGGGAAAAGCAAATTTGCAACCAGTTTTGTCAGTCTGATGCTTGAAATCAGGAAATGGTGAAATTTTTCAGAAAAAACAAAACAAAACCTGAGAGTAGATAAATAGTTTTAAGCTTTTCAAACCATAGGACTCTCTGTTGACACCATTCAGCAGTGCTATTGGGGCATGAAAGGAGGTGCCTAGATAAGTAAACAATTGGATACAGCTGAGTCACAGTAAAACTTTATAGGATAAGACATTTGAACTTCATACAAGTCTCATGAAATAATATTTCTTACATCCCCCACCACCACCATGCATTTCCAAATGAAAAGACCATTCTCAGCCTGCTGGCCAAGCAAACACAGGTGCCCACTGAACACGTGTGAGAGCCACAGTTCTCTTGGTGGAAGGCAGACAGACCTGTGCCATTCCCATCTTGCCAAACCTCCCTCCTTGAAACAGTGAACCCTGGGGCCTTATCCACCTTTGCTGTTTCTTATATGTGCGCCCCCTTCACCACCCAGAAGAAAACAGCAGATCCTCTAAGCGAATGACATGTTCATGATCACTGGGGATCTGCTTTCAAGTGACAAATGGACTGGCATACAAGCAAGTCACCGGCAGTAGACTGAGACAGAAGACAGTATGCAGGTTCAAGTCAGTTGACAGGGAAACGTGGCTGGAGACTTTCATCTTCCCAACCTCCCCGGTCCATGACCAACATGTTAAGCCTCATGGGTTCCATCTGCTGTACTTCTGGGCACTGTATAGGTACCTCTCCCAAGCTAACAAAGGTGAACAGTATCATTACCACCCAACTTTATAATACATCATCTCCATTAGTAAAAAAAATAATAATCCTAATCAGACTAGTATATATCTACACTAATAATACTAGATAATGATAATAATAATAATACATGAAAGAAGAGCCAGGAGCTCACTCATGCTATAGGGCGCATGGGTACACCACAGGTACCATCAGGGAAGCTCCATGGATGGTGGTGGTGCACATCACTGACACACTGAGATGCTGGGAGCCACGCTGCTCTCACTGAGAAGCACACGTGTTGGGCTGGGGAGAAGCAACCAAGGCAGAGCACATAGGTTTGGGGTTCAATCTTAGCAACTTATAAAAGAGGACAAAAACAAACAGAGCATCATAGACAGTGGAGCACTATTCTGGTCAGCCTCTCTCTCACATTTACAGTTAAAATATACAATTAAATATATTTTTGTATAATTACAATTAAAATTACTTGTTTCTAGATATGATCATACACTGGGGTCCTAAAAGAAAGGCCTTTCTAAAAAGTAATGAGAGAAACTTTAGTTTGATAGTAGATGATAGGTCTAAAGCAAAGCCTATGACCAGGAGATAGCTCACCCAGTAAAAAGTAAAGCAGGTGCTCTGCTGGGTGTGAAGCCCTGGGTTCAAGTGCTGACAACACATACAAGCACCATGGATGGCACAAGGGAAACCCTAGGGATGGTAGAGAGTAGCACTTTGAAGTCGCTCTGTCTCTGTCTCCCCTCTTCTCTTTTTAAGTAAAAAATAAATAGAAAATTTTACCAAGATATCCATTCAGTGGTATCATAAACGTATGAGGTTAGGGTTCACTCCCTGGCACTGTATTAAAAATAAATTAATAATAATAATACAAGAGACAAGAGCAGAACTATGATTCATGTGCTGGAGAATTATTATTCTCTTCCTGCAAGAAAACTCCATAGGAAGAGAAGGGGAAGATGCCAGGAAGTAGTATATCCAGTCGTGCAAGGACAAGGGCTCAAGCTCCTGGTCCCCATCTGCAGGGAGTGAGGATCAAAAGTGGTGAAGCCGTACTACAGGCGTCTCTCTGTCTCTTTCCCTCTCTGTTTTCCTTCTATCTCCATTTCTCTGCGTAAAAGTCAAATAAATATATTAATTTTTTAAGGAAGGGAGGGATGATGGAGTGGGGCTAGAAGCCAAGCAAAGGTGGATCTTCACTGAAGTCTGATCACAGTCTGATCCCCAGGGAGATCAGGCAGGCTATCACCTGGGGGTCACCAAGGGGTCAGGCATGACAGCCCATGTCTGTCACACAGAGTTGGCCTGCTGTGGGAGAAGGGCCACACTGCTGGGTAAGGGGACAAATCTCCAGAGAATATTACAGCTTTGAGTCCCATCACCCTATAGTCAATACTCACAGCTCCCCATTGTTAGAGGGGATCTGTGCAGAGCACCACAGGCATCAACTTTGAGCAGATGAACTTGGAAGCCCAGAGATCACCCCTGATTCTATAAGGCATAGAAAACCACATTCCCTTTTCTTTCCTCCCTTCTTTCTCCTGGATCACCCTTTGGTTCTGACTGAGCTGGGCTTGGGCTGGGGTTCTGGCTCCTACAGGGACCATTGGCAATAACAGCCAGAGCTAAGGAAGTACACCATTTGGCCTCTTCTGCTCACCCGGAGTCCATCCGGTGTCCTGCCAGGGAGGGGATTCCCACTGACGCTATCAGGAAGGCAGGCCAGGGAAGCAGCCCAGAATCAGGCCAGCGGATTCATGATTAACATGGAGGGAGGAGGAGAACAGGCAGCTCGTCTTCGGCAGACGGAGCAGGAAAGGGCCCCTGTAGGGTGAGCAGCTGCCCTCTGGAGTGTGACCCAAATCCTTGTTGCCACTGGGCCACTAGATAGACAGGAGTTGAGCTGCCCTGCTCTTCTGGACACAAATGAGATATTTCTATAACTCCCTGTGGGCCCTGATTCTATGCACAGAATCCTCCTCTACTCTTTTCTCCTTCATTCATGCATTCGTTCATTCACTCATTCAACAATTTCTCACAGATGCACCTAGACCACACACTGAACTAAGAGCTGGAAAAACCGAAGAACAAAATAGAGTCCCAGCCTCTATTCCAGCAGGCAAAAACCATATGCAGCAAGGTTCACTCCAACAAGTGTTTCCTATAATTAACCTGCTCTTCCTCAGGTGCTCCCACCCTGCTGGGAAGTGAGGGACAAGACTGGAGAGCATACTATAAAACTGCCAGTCTGTGGATGTGAAGGTGGCACAGGAAAAGAATGCACTTCTTGTAAGTGTGAAGCCAAGTTTGATCCCTAGCACAGCTATATGCTAGAGTTGATTCTCAGACTCAGTTGTACTCATAAATACATACATACATAATTTTGAAAAGAATATTAAGAAAATAAAACAACTTTCCATTTTAATGTGTCATCATGCAGTTGAGTTCTCAAGGGCACTTTTGAAGGCATTGGTTTCTTTGGAGTAAGTAAGTGCACAGTCTTTTCCATCATCTCCATATCTGGGATGCTTCAGGGCAGGGGGTTGGGTGGGATGGGGTGGGGGAGGTGAATGGGGGAGCAGTGGGCAGGGTGACAGGGGTGGGCTGGGGTGAGGGGGGGGACACAAGAGTTATTAGATGACTAGAGCCAGAGCTGAAGACTCTTCACTGGCCAGGGCTACAGAAACTGTTTTCTTCTTCTTACCTGGACCGATCATTTCCATCTGGTCCTCACTGGGGTGCAGCAGCTGAGTGTCAAGCAGCAGGGCGGGTGTCAAGCTGCTAACTTGCCACACCTGTGCTCACACCTTCACATGCTCCAGAGAATGGCCCTTGGTGGAAGAGAGAAATAGCCTCCACACCTGGCCCATGATAAGGAGAAAAAGGGTAACAGGTAAAAGAGTCCAGCCCTCTTGCCTTTAAACAGGAAGACTTCTGGGTGCCCCCAAGATCCATGGGATTAGACTGAGGCCAGACTTCAACTGACAGGCACCTTCTCAAGCAAAGATTTATTAGGGTTGGGGAGATAGCATAATGGTTATGTAAAAGAGTACTATGCCTGAGGCTCTAGGCTCCTATGGTCAATTCCATGAACCACTATAAGCCAAAGCCGAGCAGTGCTCTGTTATGTATAAATAAATAAATAAACAAACATTTCTCAATGAGAGAGAACCAGAGCATCACTCTGGCACATGGACTTCCAAGGCTAGAACTCATGCTTGCAAGTCCTTCTCTCCCACTGCATCACCTCCTAAGCTTCTGATCAGCACTTTTTATTGGCTTCTCTTCCTGCCCCAACCTGCTTTTCCACCCCATTACAGGGTCTCTGGAGAGCTCTCTCCCAATAAGTCACTGCACAGGACCCCAACCTCAGGTTCTTCTGCTAGGAACCTGACCAAAACCAGATAGCTTCTGAGAATTCTTAAGAGAGATCAATGCCATCATTCTCGAGTACAGAAACCCAGGACAGCCCCACTGCCCCACAGAGCATAGGCCCTGAGAATGGGGTTTTTCAGGCATTAAAGAGGCTTTGGAGTTCATCTATTTGCATCCAGTTTTCTGTTGCTTGCATACAAAAACATTTAGCATGTCACAGTCAAAATGACAATATCACCATACAGGTGAGGAGTGACAACGGGTTGTTCTGCAGAGGGTAGTGAGAATGGAGATAGGACCAATTAGTCTCCAGGCCAAGGAACACCACAAGCTTCACACCAACCCAGCAAGTGTTGAACAAGAGCCTCACTGACCAGTGCCAGGTGTTCCTCTGATGCCATGTGTTTCAGAGGGGGCTGGTGACTCCTCTGGCCACCAAATGTCAGCCTTCATGAATTCCCCCTCACAATCACTAGGATCTGGCTCATTTTCTCTTTATGAAGTCCATCTCCTCCTCTTGCCATTAGTTCTCCAAAGAGAAGGAGTCTGCCCACATATGAGGGCATCCTGCCATGGCCCTCAAGAGTAGACACACCCAGGGCTGCTCTGAGGTATTGGCAGCACCAGGCTCTGGGCCTACAGGGGCCTTGTTCCCTCTTGAAGTGTCAGAACTAACTTTTTTTTTTTTGGGTAAGTTTGATGACACCAGACTTAAGACACAAGACCCTGGATGCTTTTGGTGTTGAATGGCAACAAAAACAGCAGCAGGCAGTGTGTTGGGGGTGGATACAACATTAGACTCAAGGCAAAAGGCACCCAAAGGGCCCAGTGTAGCCATCCGTGGCTTCCACACCCCCAACACCCACAGATTCCCACAGTCATTTCTCAGCTCCAAGCTCTGAGTTTGCAAATCTACTTGCCTTCTCCATAACTTCCTTGGAACTGATTCATAGAGAATTCAACACAGCCAATAAGATGTAGTGGTAGTGATGGTATGGGGAGAGGTCACCTTCCTAAATATGATCCTCCTGCAGCGTTCTCCATCCCAGGACTTATCTATTCTCCTCCTATGGTCAGCTACTGCTAAGTCCTAGTTGCTGCCTAAATAGTGGCTGACCACCTCTCCTCACATCCCCTGGCCCTTTCAAAGCCCAAGTTATGACTCCTGTGTCCCTCCTGGATGTCTGCTGGGGACACCTGATGGATCTACCACTGTCCACTCATTTCTCTCTATACACAGAAGCCAGTGGGGTCTTGTGAAAAAGGCAGTTCTAGTGAGGAGGTGGTAGGAGATGGCTCAGTGGCTCAGTTCCTGAGGGCCTAGGTTAATTCCTCAGCATCTCATGGCAATACCATGGGGAGTACAAAGAGAGCTCTGTAGATAATGGAGCAGTGCCTTGGTTTCTCCCCTCTCACCAAAAGAGTAATGATAATAATAATAATGGAAAGAAAGAGGGGCCGGGCAGTGGTGCACCTAGT